>NC_042989.1:34563510-34653577 GCF_901001165.1 Salmo trutta
ATCCACTTCAATTTGCTTACCGCCCCAATAGGTCCACAGATGACGCAATCACACTGCACACTGACCTAACGCATCTGGACAAGAGGAATACCTATGTAAGAATGCTGTTCATCGACTACAGCTCAGCATTTAACACCATAGTACCTGTTGAGCTGAATATCAGGAGTGAGTCAAAGAACTACACTTCCCAGAGTGCACCAGCAGCAGCAAACCGGCTGCTTGTCACCTGATCAATCATTTTCACTTATTTGGAGCACCTGTGAAGGCATGGAGGGCGTCAGTCATTCAGAAGAACAAACTTCAGAGGGAAAACTCCAAGTTCACTCACAGGTTCAGTCCAAAGACGCCAATGGTAAAAGGCTTAAATGATTAATTCGTATTAGTTATTTAGAATGTTATTTAAATGTTTAAACTAATTTAAGTTCATTAAAATGTTTAATTAAGATGGTAACTTTTTGTTCTGTCTTTAAAGGTTTACAACCTAATTTACTGGCTAATTTACTGGCTAAATTACTGGACAGACCAACCAACTGAAGGCAAACTAAAAATAAAAAAGATTGAGTTGGAAAATTGAGTTGTCCCTGTGTCCTTTGGATGGTGAACAAGAGGAGGACTTGACAGTTGTAAACCATGCGGAGCGGCCTGGCCCTGAGGATAAACGGCTTCAGATCCAGAAATAAGCTGTTGACGCAGAGGAAGTCAAGATGGCGGAAGATGTCCTGGGGAAGTCGGTCCAGCAGCTCAAAAAGGAGAGGACCACTGCAAAAAGCAGCTTCACCAGACAAGCCAACTTCATTTCAAGAGGAGCAAGCAGCATGCTTCAAGTGGCGTTAAAGGAGGAATTCGCTAAGCTTTCAGATTGTTTCAGATAGATGCTCGATGCCAACGATGACTACAGGATTGGACTGGAGGCTGACATGACTGAGGATGAGGAACCAGGTCTTAATGAACAGCAAGAGGCTGACATTGATAGATCTGTAAATGAAGGTGAAACAAAGTTGGCGGAAATAAGAGACATTGTTCGAGGTATGGAAGGAGTGAACTTCTTGTGGCAATCCTGGAAGAAGAAAAAGCCAATGATAAAGCGGCTTATGTACCAGTGGAAAGTGCCAATTTAGAGGGCTATGAAGTGCACCTCGCTCTCTTGGACAAGAGGATAAAAGAGGCCATCTCAGCAATGTCATCATGGGAGCGATGGATCCCTGTAGAATTAAAAGACGAATTAGATGGAAGAGTCAAGGACGTAAGAGCATTCTACTACAGGCTTGAGTCAAGGAGACCTGAAGTTGCCACTGCACGGACGACCAATGAGCGAGGCACAGGAGTGAAACTACTACACCAACCGGCAACATCCACACCAATAGTGAGAATCAAGCCAATCTCTCTACCTATCTTCAATGGAAGCAGGAGAGAATATCACAGATGGAGGAAAGACTGGGAAAGCCTGCAACAGCAGGGAGAGCCATCCGGATCAACTGAAGTTAAGAAGATTCAACTCCTGGAGAGTGTGGATGACAAAATCTCAAAAGACCTCAGACTTTCAACCTACACCACTGCCGATGACATGTTCAGAGTGCTGGAGAACAGGTATGGCAACAAGTCAACCATCATAGTGGAAATCCTGGAAGAGCTGGAGAAGATGCCACATGTGAAAGGGAACCAACCGAGAAAGGTCATTGATCTCATACAGTCAGTGGAGAAGGCTCTAGCAGATCTCACAGAGTTAGGAAACTCTGGAGCCATAGATAACCCACTGGTAATTAGATCCATTGAAAGCAAGTTGCCTGACTTCATTAAAAGAGACTGGGTTATGTTCATGGTTGAACCCAGAAACGATGTCACATCAGACAACCACTTTGTCATGCTCTTGAAGTTCCTGAAAAGTGAAGAAGGAATACTGGAGAGACTCGAACAGCTCAGAACTGAGGAGAAGGTGGAAAAATCGGATCGTTTGGACAAGAAGTATGACAGAAAGATTGCCTCAACAAAAACCACAAGGAAAGAAGAACTTGATGAGGTATGTGGTGTATGTGGTGTATGTGGTGATAGTGGGCACAAAAACAAGATCTTCTTCTGTAGAAAGTTCAAAAGACTTAAGCTACCTGAAAAGAAAACTGTATTAAGAAAGCTGGGAGCATGCAGAAAATGTCTCGGATGCCATGATGAAGATGGATACTGCAGAGACACTTTCCTATGCAGAAACAAAGACTGTAAAAGGGAAGGTGGTGCCCCAGACCACCATTTTTTCCTCTGCCCAAAAGGAGAAGTCAAAAGAGGGGAAGAGAGAAAGAGTGGAAGAGACGGCAAAGGTGAAAGCAAGCTAACAGAGGAACTAGAGAAGATCTTGTCTGAACTTTCCCAGGAAATGGCAGATCGATGCAGAAAGGCTTTCACCAACACCAACAAAACTGCAGTGACACTCGATGCTTCAGGCCAGTCTGAGCTACTGCAGAGAAATGGGCTCACTGAACTTCCTGTCATCATGATGTTGATGCAAGTCACGGTGAACGCAGGGCAGAAGATTGGGACTTTAATTGACCTTGCTTCAGACACAAACTACATTACCCATAAGGCTGCTGAAAGACTGAGGTTAAGACATGAGAAGATAACTTTAGTTGTTCATGGGGTTGGTGGTATGACCATGAAAGTGAACACACTAAGATATCTCCTCAAAGTCAGAGTCAAGACACCTAAAGGGACAGAGAGAGCTCATGAAATGGTCTGCTACGGCTTGGATGAAATCGCCAGAGTGCATCAAGTAATTGAACCTGAGAAGTTGAAAAAATTCTTCCCAGAAGTCAAACTTACAGAATTGGAAAGGCCAGAAGAGGTCGAACTTCTCATTCGCCACCGAGAGGGAAGACTCGCTCCCCAGAGGGTAAAAATCATGGGAGACCTCGTCTTGTGGGAGGGTCCATTGGGGAAAACAGTGGGTGGAGCACATCCCGACTTATTTGAAGAAGTGGAGGTTGCACTATATGAGTCCAAAACACACTTTGCTCGCTCCATGAGGACAGCAGCTGTCAAATATCAAGAAATCACAAGTCCAACAACTGACACAGCCCAGCTACAGCAGGAGGATGTGACTCTGACCAAATTTACAGCTGCCAGTAACCGTGAGTTCCTTGAGTGGTGGCACTGGGACAGCATCGGAGCTGCATGTGAGCCAAGATGTGGAGGATGCCGATGTGGAAACTGTCCACCGGGAGGAAAATAAATGACCCTGGCAGAGGAGAGGAAACTGAAGATCATTAAAGGAGGCCTCACCTACGAGAAGGGGGATGCTCACACACTGGCTCCACATTGGGATGCAAAGTATACTTGGACGGTAGATCCAGCCTCTCTCCCGAATAACAAAAGTGCAGTCCAGGCTTGTTTCTTAAGAATGGAAAAATAACTAAGCAGAGAGCCAGACTGGAAAGTCGCATATGCCATGCAAATCCATGAAATGGTCGAGCGAGGCGCAGCCATAAAACTCACCAACAAAATCATGGACGAGTGGAATGGACCAGTGTGGTACGTAAGCCACCTGGTGGCACCAAACCCTCATTCGGTAACAACACCGGTTCGTATTGTATGGAATAGTAGCCAGAAATACAAAGGCGTGAGTATGAATGATCTTCTTCTGAAGGGACCAGACGTTCTCAACCCTATAAGAGCTGTCTTGCTGAGGTTCAGAGAGGGGACGTATGCATCTCTAGGAGACATCAAAAAGATGTACAACTCTGTATGGCTGGAGGAGCGTGAGATGCATCTTCACAGGTTCCTCTGGAGGGACAGCCCAGTTGAAGAGATAAGTGAATATGCAATAACCAGAGTCAACATTGGGGACAGACCTGCTGGTTGCATTGCTCAGTTGGCTATGAGGGAAACAGCACGCCTGCCCAACTTTCTTCACTTGGAGGATGAGCGCAGAGTCATTGAAGAGGACAGTTATGTGGATGACCTCTTAACCTCCCAAAATGACCTGGATAAACTTGACAGAATCACAGCAAATGTAGAAGAGACCTTGAAAGCTGGAGGGTTCTTCCTCAAACCATGGGTCCGGTCAGGGCAAAGTGGGAGGCAAGGAATGGAGGTGGAGGGTCTATCAAAGGCACAAAGTAAAACCTTAATTCTTCCAAATCAAATGAGGGACGAAGACAACAAAGCCTTGGGTATCGGCTACCGAATGGATGAAGACAAGCTCTACATGTTAACCTCAGTTAACTTTTCAAAAAGGAAAAAGAAGATGAGAGTTGGGAAAAATCTTTTCAAGGAGGAGGTGAGAACTGAGACACCTAACCCACTGACTAGGAGGGCCCTCTTAAGCCAAGTGGCTGGACTGTACGACCCAATTGGCTTAGTTACACCTGCCAAACAGAAGGGAGCAATTCTTGTTCGAAAAGCATTCCAAGAGGGAGGGGGTGGGAAACTAACCCAAGAAACCTGGGACCAACCTCTCTCAGAAAGCCTCAGGGAAGAAGCCATACAGCTTTTTGAAGAATATGTGCAGCTTGGAGAGGTGAAATTCCACAGGAGCCTCACACCAGCTAGCTGGGAAGGGAAACCGTGGGGCATCACATTCTCTGATGGAAGTGATAAAACCTATGGAGCTGTGATGTACTTAAGATGGGAGACAAGTCAAGGCACTAAAGTTCGATTTGTTGAATCAAAAGCCAAGCTGACACCCCTGGATCAGAAGGGAGACGCTGTAAAAGCTGAGATCTGTGGTGCTGTCTTCGCAGCCAGGATCAGGAAGTATGTGGAAAAGCATGCTCGAATGAAGATCGAGAGATGGTTCCATCTACTTGACAGTCAAACGGTCTTGGGAGCCATTCAAAGAGTCAGTTATGGGTACAAAACCTTCTTTGCAAACAGAGTGGGTGAAATCCAGAAGGCTGGACAAGTGCAAGACTGGTGGTGGATCCGTGGGGATCTAAACATAGCTGACATCATAACAAGAGGGGGTGCTCCTGAAGATTTGAAGGAGAATTCCACATGGCAAGAGGGACCAGAGTTCCTAAAGTGGCCAGTGGAGGAGTGGCCTATAAAATCAGCTGGAGAGGTTGCAGCTCATGCCAGGGAGAGTGTAAACAAGCTCCAGAGGAAGGCATTCTCAGGTGCATTGACAAGAGCTGAAGCGAGAAGTAGTCAGCAGAAAGAAGACCTACAAGGCACTCAGGAAAGTCCAAAGAGTGAAACTCAAGAGGGAATACCTGTGGTGAACCCAACTCTTCTTAGAAGGAAGCCCACTGGTTGGGTTAAAGATCTTGTGGAAGTAAGAAGATTCAGTAGCCTGTCCAAACTGGTGAGAGTCGTTGCCTGGGTTTGTCTAGCAGCCAAGCAGTGGCTGAAGAGGAAGGGCCGGGCCCCTAAACAGGCAAAGAGGGAGGTAAGATCACCCAAGCAAGCTGTGCCGACTGTCAAAGAACATGAAGATGCACTCAAAGACCTTTTTCTCGCAGCTCAAGAAGGTACAGATTTTTCAGAGACAACTCTAAGCAGACTGACAGTGTACAAAGATCTGAAGTCTGGGCTGCTAGTTTGTGGAGGCAGAATTCAGACATTCAACGAAGATAAGACAGCAGTGCCAGTTTTACCCTTTGAAGCATGGGTATCTACACTGCTGGCACAAGAATCCCACAAAGCAAACCACGAGGGAGTGGCAGGAACCCTTCTCCGGATGAGGAAGAAAGCCTGGGTAATAAAAGGCCATAGACTTGCCAAGAAAATGGTTGACAGCTGTGTGGTCTGCAGGAAAAATAAGGCAAAACAGTGTCAACAAATCATGGCTGACCTGCCTCTAGAACGAACAGGCCCAGCTGCACCTTTTGAATTCACCACCATGGACCTGTTCGGCCCTTATGAAGTGAAATATGAGGTTAAGAAGAGAACTAGACTCAAAGTATGGGGAATAGTCTTCTGCTGCATGGCTTCCTTAGCCATACACACTGAAGTGGTGAGTGACATGTCATCTGAAGGATTCCTGCTAGCCTATCAAAGGTTCACTTCACTGAGAGGACACCCCAGGAAACTCTGGTCAGACCCTGGCACAAACTTTGTGGGAGCCAAACCCGCACTTCAAAAATTCTTTAACCAACAAAATAAGTCTGAACTTGAAGACACAGCTGCCAAGCATGGTACAGAATGGTCATGGAAGATCCACCCTGCAGACTCTCCCCATAGGAATGGTGCCGCAGAGGCAGCTGTCAAAGTAGTGAAGCGGGCGTTGAGCAACCTTGGTGGAGATGGTGGTTTTACGTGGGGAGAATTCCAAACTTTTCTCTTCATGGCAGCCAACCTTGCTAATGAGAGACCCATTGATGTAAGAACTCAAAGCAGAGAAGACTGTGTAGAGTACATCAACCCGAATTCTCTGCTTTTAGGACATACCAATCCAAAGGGAGACCCTGGAGATTTCCAGTTTGATGGCTACCCTTACAAAAGACTTAAACATATTCAAGCAGAGGTAAGCCGTTTCTGGAAGAAGTGGAGCCAATTGGCTGGACCTAATCTGTTCATAAGGAACAAATGGCACACCAAAAAGCAAAATGTTGCTCTTGGAGATGTGGTCTGGTTGGCTGACCAAAACGCGCTAAGAGGACAGTACAAGCTGGCTAGAGTGGTCGGTGTCAATGCTGACAGCAAAGGCATCGTTAGAGATGTGCTTGTGAAGACTTTTCCCAGCTATCCTGTTCACATCACAAAGTCAAACAGCAAAAAAGGACCCACAAGAGCAAACGGTGAAAGAACGAAGAGGCTTCAAACCAAAATCCCAGGTACAATTCTTCATAGAGATGTCAGACGCCTTGTCATTCTACTACCCATTGAAGAACAAACAGAGGTGTGAAGGGCTTGTGACCTCTCTGGGTTTGAAACAAACCAGGAGCTCAAGTGGGAGGTGTTGAGCTGAATATCAGGAGTGAGTCAAAGAACTACACTTCCCAGAGTGCACCAGCAGCAGCAAACCGGCTGCTTGTCACCTGATCAATCATTTTCACTTATTTGGAGCACCTGTGAAGGCATGGAGGGCGTCAGTCATTCAGAAGAACAAACTTCAGAGGGAAAACTCCAAGTTCACTCACAGGTTCAGTCCAAAGACGCCAATGGTAAAAGGCTTAAATGATTAATTCGTATTAGTTATTTAGAATGTTATTTAAATGTTTAAACTAATTTAAGTTCATTAAAATGTTTAATTAAGATGGTAACTTTTTGTTCTGTCTTTAAAGGTTTACAACCTAATTTACTGGCTAATTTACTGGCTAAATTACTGGACAGACCAACCAACTGAAGGCAAACTAAAAATAAAAAAGATTGAGTTGGAAAATTGAGTTGTCCCTGTGTCCTTTGGATGGTGAACAAGAGGAGGACTTGACAGTACCCTTTAAGCTCGAGACCCTGGGTCTCGACCCCGCCCTGTGCAACTGGGTCCTGGACTTTCTCACGGGCGCCCCCAGGTGGTGAGGGTAAGAAACAACATCTCCACCCCACTGATCCTCAACACTGGAGCCCCACAAGGGTGCGTTCTCAGCCCTCTCCTGTACTCCCTGTTCACCCATGACTGCGTGGCCATGCACGCCTCCAACTCAATCATCAAGTCTGCAGACGACACTACAGTGGTAGGCTTGATTACCAACAACAAAGAGACAGCCTACAGGGAGGAGGTGAGGGCCCTCGGAGTGTGGTGTCAGGAAAATAACCTCACACTCAACGTCAACAAAACAAAGGAGATGATCGTGGAATTCAGGAAACAGCAGAGGGAGCAGCCCCCTATCCACATCAATGGGACAGTATTGGAAAAGGTGGAACGTTTTAAGTTCCTCTGCGTACACATCACGGACAAACTGAAATGGTCCACCCACACAGACAGCGTGGTGAAGAAGGCACAACAGCGCCTCTTCAACCTCAGGAGGCTGAAGAAATTTGGCTTGTCACCCAAAACTCTGACAAACTTTTACAGATGCACAATCGAGAGCATCCTGTCGGACTGTATCACCTCCTGGTACGGCAGCTGCTCCGTCCACAACCGTAAGGCTCTCCAGAGGGTAGTGCGGTCTGCACAAGGCATCAACGTCCCATCCAACTACCTCATCCCCATACTGTATTTATTTATTTATTTATCTTGCTCCTTTGCACCCCAGTATCTCTACTTGCACATTCATCTTCTGCACATCTACCATTCCAGTGTTTAGTTGCTATATTGTAGTTACTTCGCCACCATGGCCTATTAATTGCCTTACCTCCCTGATCCTACCTCATTTGCACTGTTTTCCTTTTTTTTCTACTGTATTTTTGACTGTATGTTTGTTTATTCCATGTGTAACTCTGTGTTGTTGTATGTGTCGAACTGCTGTGCTTTATCTTGGCCAGGTCGCAGTTGCAAATGAGAACATGTTCTCAACTAGCCTACCTGGTTAAATAAAGGTTAAATAAAAAAATAAATATAAAAAATGGGGGCAAACTGCCTGTACGCCAAGACACCTACAGCACCCGATGTCACAGGAAGGCCATAAAGATCATCAAGGACAACAACCACCCGAGCCACTGCCTGTTCACCCCGCTAACATCCAGAAGGCGAGGTCAGTACAGGTGCGTCAAAGCTGGAACCGAGAGACTGAAAAACAGCTTCTGTCTCAAGGCCATCAGACTGTTAAACAGCATCACTAACATTGAGTGGCTGCTGCCAACATACTGACTCATCTCTAGCCACTTTAATAATTAAAATTGGATGTAATAAATGTATCACTAGCCACTTTAAACAATGTCACTTTATATAATGTTTACATACCCTACATTACTCATCTCATACTGTATATACTGTACTCTATACCATCTACTCCATCTTGCCTATGCCGCACGGCCATCGCTCATCCATATGTACGTATTATGTACATATTTTTATTTATCCCTCTACACTTGTGTGTATAAGGTAGTTGTTGTGAAATTGTTAGATTACTTATTAGATATTACTGCACGGTCGGAACTAGAAGCACAAGCATTTCACTACACTCGCATTAACATCTGCTAACCATGTGTATGTGACCAATGAAATTTGATTTGATTCACCTGGTCGGTCTATGTCTTAATGTTTTGTATGTGATTCTCATTCATAAGTAGGCAACACACAGTATGTTTTTATTTTTTTAATTTGATTTTATCTTTATTTTACTAGGCAAGCCAGTTAAGAACAAATTCTTATTTACAATGACAGCCTAGGAACAGTGGGTTAACTGCCTTGTTCAGGGGCAGAACACCATTTTTTTATCTTGTCAGCTCGGGGATTCGATTTTGCAACCTTTCGGTTACAAGTCCAACGCTCTAACCACTAGGCTACCTGCCAACCCAAATGTATCAGCCTATGCATATGAATACCCACTGAAAAACATAGTACCAGGTAGACCTCTCTCACGGCCAGAGACAGCGACTTAAAAGCAATTATGAGTCAATGTGTTCTCTTTGTTTGTGATTGTAACATCTAGGCAAACTAGTGAATAAGATGGGTTAATAAGGTCTGGTGAATTAGATGGGTTAATAAGATGGGTTAATAAGGTCTGGTGAATTAGATGGGTTAATAAGGCCTGGTGAATAAAATGGGTGAATAAGATGGGTTAATAAGGTCTGGTGAATAAAATGGATTAGTAAGATGGGTGAATAAGATGGGTTAATAAGGCCTGGTGAATAAGATGGGTTAATAAGGCCTTGTGAATAAGATGGGCTAATAAGGCCTTGTGAATAAGATGTGTTAATAAGGTCTGGTGAATAAGGTCTGGTGAATAAGATGGGTTAATAAGGTCTGGTGAATTAGATGGGTTAATAAGATGGGTTATAAGGTCTGGTGAATAAGATGGGTTAGTAAGATGGGTGAATAAGATGGGTGAATAAGATGGGTTAATAAGGTCTGGTGAATAAGATGAGTTAGTAAGATGGGTGAATAATATGTGGTGAATAAGATGGGTTAGTAAGATGGGTGAATAAGATGGGTGAATAATATGTGGTGAATAAAATGTGTGATTCATATCTGGTGATTGCAATATTTAATTTTCCTTGAAAATTTTGCACTCCTTGTGCAAAAAGGTAATTTCAAAGGTTATTCCAGCAAAATGTTTGGCAAGCTTGTTATTGACAAAGTGTCCTTCAGAAAATACATACTATAGGGTTACATAGAACTCTTATGCTTCAGTGAGCAGGGAGGGACACAGGGATCTCACCCTTTAACTTGCCTCATGCCCTCATTTTAAAGAGAAACATTCAATGGTGCCATGTCTGTTAAGACATGATTTCCTCTGGGCATGTCCTTTTTTGCCAGCCACGCAAGGCACTTTTTTCATACCGTTGTATCAGCACTGGTGCAGTACTAGTTTTCATACAGCGGAACCAGCACTGGTGCAGTACTAGTTTTCATACAGCTGAACCAGCACTGGAGCAATACTAGTTTTCATACAGCGGAACCAGCACTGGTGCAATACTAGTTTTCATACAGCTGAACCAGCACTGGTGCAATACTAGTTTTCATACAGCGGAACCAGCACTGGAGCAATACTAGTTTTCATACAGCGGAACCAGCACTGGAGCAATACTAGTTTTCATACAGCGGAACCAGCACTGGAGCAATACTAGTTTTCATACAGCGGAACCAGCACTGGTGCAATACTAGTTTTCATACAGCTGAACCAGCACTGGAGCAATACTAGTTTTCATACAGCGGAACCAGCACTGGTGCAGTACTAGTTTTCATACAGCGGAACCAGCACTGGTGCAATACTAGTTTTCATACAGCGGAACCAGCACTGGTGCAGTACTAGTTTTCATACAGCGGAACCAGCACTGGTGAAGTACTAGTTTTCATACAGCGGAACCAGCACTGGCGCAATACTAGTTTTCATACAGCGGAACCAGCACTGGAGCAATACTAGTTTTCATACAGCGGAACCAGCACTGGTGCAATACTAGTTTTCATACAGCGGAACCAGCACTGGAGCAATACTAGTTTTCATACAGCGGAACCAGCACTGGTGCAATACTAGTTTTCATACAGCGGAACCAGCACTGGAGCAATACTAGTTTTCATACAGCGGAACCAGCACTGGTGCAGTACTAGTTTTCATACAGCGGAACCAGCACTGGAGCAATACTAGTTTTCATACAGCGGAACCAGCACTGGAGCAATACTAGTTTTCATACAGCGGAACCAGCACTGGAGCAATACTAGTTTTCATACAGCGGAACCAGCACTGGAGCAATACTAGTTTTCATACAGCGGAACCAGCACTGGTGCAGTACTAGTTTTCATACAGCGGAACCAGCACTGGTGCAATACTAGTTTTCATACAGCGGAACCAGCACTGGAGCAATACTAGTTTTCATACAGCGGAACCAGCACTGGAGCAATACTAGTTTTCATACAGCGGAACCAGCACTGGTGCAGTACTAGTTTTCATACAGCGGAACCAGCACTGGAGCAATACTAGTTTTCATACAGCGGAACCAGCACTGGAGCAATACTAGTTTTCATACAGCGGAACCAGCACTGGTGCAATACTAGTTTTCATACAGCTGAACCAGCACTGGAGCAATACTAGTTTTCATACAGCGGAACCAGCACTGGTGCAGTACTAGTTTTCATACAGCGGAACCAGCACTGGTGCAATACTAGTTTTCATACAGCGGAACCAGCACTGGTGCAGTACTAGTTTTCATACAGCGGAACCAGCACTGGTGAAGTACTAGTTTTCATACAGCGGAACCAGCACTGGCGCAATACTAGTTTTCATACAGCGGAACCAGCACTGGAGCAATACTAGTTTTCATACAGCGGAACCAGCACTGGTGCAATACTAGTTTTCATACAGCGGAACCAGCACTGGAGCAATACTAGTTTTCATACAGCGGAACCAGCACTGGTGCAATACTAGTTTTCATACAGCGGAACCAGCACTGGAGCAATACTAGTTTTCATACAGCGGAACCAGCACTGGTGCAGTACTAGTTTTCATACAGCGGAACCAGCACTGGAGCAATACTAGTTTTCATACAGCGGAACCAGCACTGGAGCAATACTAGTTTTCATACAGCGGAACCAGCACTGGAGCAATACTAGTTTTCATACAGCGGAACCAGCACTGGAGCAATACTAGTTTTCATACAGCGGAACCAGCACTGGTGCAGTACTAGTTTTCATACAGCGGAACCAGCACTGGTGCAGTACTAGTTTTCATACAGCTGAATCAGCACTGGAGCAATACTAGTTTTCATACAGCGGAACCAGCACTGGTGCAGTACTAGTTTTCATACAGCGGAACCAGCACTGGAGCAATACTAGTTTTCATACAGCTGAACCAGCACTGGTGCAATACTAGTTTTCATACAGCGGAACCAGCACTTGAGCAATACTAGTTTTCATACAGCTGAATCAGCACTGGAGCAATACTAGTTTTCATACAGCTGTACCAGCACTGGAGCAATACTAGTTTTCATACAGCGGTACCAGCACTGGAGCAATACTAGTTTTCATACAGCGGAACCAGCACTGGTGCAATACTAGTTTTCATACAGCGGAACCAGCACTGGAGCAATACTAGTTTTCATACAGCGGAACCAGCACTGGTGCAGTACTAGTTTTCATACAGCGGAACCAGCACTGGAGCAATACTAGTTTTCATACAGCGGAACCAGCACTGGAGCAATACTAGTTTTCATACAGCGGAACCAGCACTGGAGCAATACTAGTTTTCATACAGCGGAACCAGCACTGGAGCAATACTAGTTTTCATACAGCGGAACCAGCACTGGTGCAGTACTAGTTTTCATACAGCGGAACCAGCACTGGTGCAGTACTAGTTTTCATACAGCTGAATCAGCACTGGAGCAATACTAGTTTTCATACAGCGGAACCAGCACTGGTGCAGTACTAGTTTTCATACAGCGGAACCAGCACTGGAGCAATACTAGTTTTCATACAGCTGAACCAGCACTGGTGCAATACTAGTTTTCATACAGCGGAACCAGCACTTGAGCAATACTAGTTTTCATACAGCTGAATCAGCACTGGAGCAATACTAGTTTTCATACAGCGGTACCAGCACTGGAGCAATACTAGTTTTCATACAGCGGGACCAATACTAGTTTTCATACAGCTGAACCAGCACTGGAGCAATATTAGTTTTCATATAGCGGAACCAGCACTGGAGCAATACTAGTATTCATAGAGCGGAACCAGCAAGGGTGCAATACTAGGCCTAAACAGTGGAAAAAAGTGCAATGTTATTCAATGAAAATACGTCAGATATGGACCAACATATTTGAATGCTCAACCATTTTCCTTTTGTTTCAAAGGTTTCATTCACTAGTTTGTTGACATCTGGAATCCTTATTCACCAAGAACCGTCACTCATGCAAATGTTGGGCCATTTTGTTTAGTAGATTAATGCAATAATTATCAAGATTATCACCAAACATAAAACACATTAATTACTTGATTGGAAATCCCCACAAAATGGGACTCTGCATTTGCTGCATTGAAACAGATGCACCGTCCTGAACTAACCTGCAGAATGAGAAATGGAGGATGGTGAAAAGCTCATTTGCATGCTGAACGGCGCTCTTAATGTGGATAATGTGGATATTTATTTAAATGTAATTTTGTTCCCGCACAGACTGCACCGTAGGCTTTTGAGCCAAAGTTATATTAACCCCTACTTAGTTATTATTCAGTGCACAACGTCCCCCACACACGTTGAATATTCATGTCAATGGCCATTCGATGTCGCTTGACTCCTCCCATATTCCAACATCAACGGCAGCATAACGCAGTTCAATGGCTACTGTCCAAGTACAGGAGAGGTCATATTTACTGTTATTCACGCAAGCACAAATACTGCTCACTCGGAACGTTCTTATGCTCGTGTCACTCGCTGTTGCAGACATGGCGAACAAAACTGTCCCACCCGACGAAGGCCGCGCTCTGAAAGGAAGGGAGGACAAAACGGCCATAGCAGGTAAATGAAATCACATCTCTCTTGTAAAACTCCCTCGTGCCACACCAAACATTGGCACAGGCACAGAAAAGTCATACTAGTTTAATGTCGTGTCCATCATTCTCATGTACCGTTTATAAGTGGTTATTATGATCTGGGTGGTAATTAATTTATTACCCCATCAGGCACTTAGCTTGCGTTCAGATATCATGAACAAAATATTTAGTACAAAATAAGTAGCCTATACACCCCCCATACCCCCCCCACTGTGGTGTAATTCTTTAGTTTAGGGGCGATTCAGTTTAGATCAGTTGAGTTAGTTTAATAATGCTTATGAGAGTATGTGCTTCGATGGTGTCTATAACTTTATGAAACCTTTCTTGTAATAAGCGTAATCAACAAGTTCAAGAGTCCAAACGCAGAATTCTGCACACAATGTGACATACAATATCAGATTGTTAGCATTGATTATGCAATGCATCATCCGTCCTGAGATAGCCTACCAATCTCCTATTGACATGAGTTGGGATTTGGTTTCTTCTCAGAATGTAACACACTGACTCAGTGAAGAAGTTGGGCACCTGCTAATACTATTGGATAACTCTAACACTGTAGGATAACTACCACTGTAGGATAACTAACACTGTTGGATAACTAATACTATTGGATAACTAATACTATTGGATAACTTCTTTGGGATAGGTGGCAGTATTTTCACGGCCGGATAAAAAACGTACCCGATTTAATCTGGTTACTACTCCTGCCCAGAAACTAGAATATGCATATAATTAGTAGATTTGGATAGAAAACACTCTAAAGTTTCTAAAACTGTTTGAATGGTGTCTGTGAGTATAACAGAACTCATATGGCAGGCCAAAACCTGAGACGATTCCATACAGGAAGTGCCCTGTCTGACAATTTGTTGTCCTTCTGTTGCATCTCTATCGAAAATACAGCATCTGTGCTGTAACGTGACATTTTCTAAGGCTTCCATTGGCTCTCTAAAGCCGCCAGAAAGTGGAATGGGGTGTCTGCTGTCTCTGGGCGAAGAACAGCAGGAGAATGTGTAAGTGGTCAGCCTGGGGACAGTAACACTGGAGATGTGCGGTCACGAGACTACTCCATTTTTTTCTTTCAGCCTTTGAATGAATACAACGTCGCCCGGTTGGAATATTATCGCTATTTTACGAGGAAAATAGCATAAAAATGTATTTTAAACAGCGTTTGACATTCTTCTAAGTACGGTAATGGAATATTTTGAATTTTTTTGTCACGAAATGCTCTCGCTCGTCACCCTTCGGATAGTGACCTGAACACACGAACAAAACGGAGCTATTTGAATATAACTATGGATTCTTTGGAACCAAAACAACATTTGTTGTTGAAGTAGAAGTCCTGGGAGTGCATTCTGATGAAGAACAGCAAAGGTAATCCAATTTTTCTAATAGTAATTCTGAGTTTAGTGAGCCCCAAACTTGGTGGGTGTCAAAATAGCTAGTAGTGATGGCCGAACTATGTACTCAGAATATTGCAAAATGTGCTTTCGCCGAAAAGCTATTTTAAAATCTGACACCGCGATTGCATAAATGAGTTCTGTATCTATAATTCTTAAAATAATTGTTATGTATTTTGTGAACGTTTATCATGAGTAATTTAGTAAATTCACCGGAAGTTTTCGGGGGGTATGCTAGTTCTGAACATCACATGCTAATGTAAAAAGCTGTTTTTTGAAATAAATATGAACTTGATTGAACAAAACATGCATGTATTGTATAACATAATGTCCTAGGAGTGTCATCTGATGAAGATCATCAAAGGTTAGTGCTGCATTTAGCTGTGGTTTTGGTTTTTGTGACATATATGCTTGCTTTGAAAATGGCTGTGTGATTATTTTTGGCAGGGTACTCTCCTGACATAATCTAATGTTTTGCTTTCGCTGTAAAGCCTTTTTGAAATCGGACAATGTGGTTAGATTAAAATGGTGTAAAATAGTTGATTGTTTGAGAAAATTGAATTGTGGTAATTTAGTTGGTTTTGTATTTCGCGCCGTGCGATGCCATTGGCTGTTGGCTAGGGGTTCCGCAGGCGGAACGTCTGTCCTCAACAGGATAACTCTAACACTGTAGGATAACTCTAACACTGTAGGATAACTCTAACACTGTAGGATAACTCTAACACTGTAGGATAACTAACACTATTGGATAACTAACACTGTTGGATAACTCTAACACTATTGGATAACTCTAACACTGTAGGATAACTAATACTATTGGATAATTCTAACACTGTTGGATAACTAATACTATTGGATAACTCTAACACTATTGGATAACTCTAACACTGTAGGATAACTCTAACACTGTTGGATAACTAACACTATTGGATAACTCTAACACTATTGGATAACTCTAACACTATTGGATAACTCTAACACTGTAGGATAACTAATACTATTGGATAATTCTAACACTGTTGGATAACTCTAACACTGTAGGATAACTAATACTATTGGATAATTCTAACACTGTTGGATAACTCTAACACTGTAGGATAACTAATACTATTGGATAACTAACACTGTAGGATAACTCTAACACTGTAGGATAACTCTAACACTGTAGGATAACTCTAACACTATTGGATAACTCTAACACTGTAGGATAACTAACACTGTTGGATAACTAACACTGTAGGATAACTAACACTGTAGGATAACTAACACTGTTGGATAACTCTAACACTATTGGATAACTAACACTGTTGGATAACTAATACTATTGGACAAACAAAAAACCACAAATTCTGACAAACTCCAAGCATTGATTATGCAAGAATGGGCTGCCATCAGTCAGGATGTGGCCCAGAAGTTAATTGACAGCATACCAGGGTTGATTGCAGAGGTCTTGAAAAAGAAGGGTCAACACTGCAAATATTGACTCTTTGCATCAACTTCATGTAATTGTCAATAAAAGCCTTTGACACTTATGAAATGCTTGTAATTATACTTCAGTATTCCATAGTAACATCTGACAAAAATATCTAAAGACACTGAAACAGCAAACTTTGTGGAAATTAATATTTGTGTCGTTCTCAAAACTTTTGGCCACGACTGTAGATTGCTGAGGAAATTGTTTTATTTAATCAATTTTAGAATAAGGCTGTAATGTAACAAAATGTGGAAAAAGTCAAGGGATCTGAATACTTTCCGAAGGCACTGTTATATCCTAATTATGGTCTTGTTGCCTATAGGTGCTAACCAGAAACACCCAGCCAGACAAGGTGTTATCAGACTTTAACCTGGGGCCTTTATGGAAGGATAGTCAATAGTTGAAAAGTTGCTAGTTAGCTAAAATACAAACGTTTTCTGTAATGATATTCGAACACAACCTTTGGGTTACTAGTCGTTCGCGTTATACGCCCACTCATCCACCCAGACCAACCACCTTACTTTCATTTTCGCGTTAAGTAATCTTCTGTCTTATGTAACCATACCAAATGTAACATATCATACTAACTTGAGTGTCCTGGATTTACGTTTACTATGTTACGTCTATGAGACCAGGCTGGACCAGGGCCCCTATCTACAAAGCGTGGAAGTGCTGATCTAGGATCAGGTCGACCCCTGTCCATATAATCTTATTCATTATGATCTAAAAGGCAAAACTGATCCTTGGTCAGCAATTCTACCCTGAGACAATTATGTGAGTATGAGCCCAGGCACAAGCCTGCTTAGCTTCAGATGACAGAGAGCAGAGGGATTCAGAAGGGAAAGGCTGCATACTGGCTTTAATTTGGTTTGATATGACATCTTAATCATACACTAACTGACAGGGCAGGATACTGTAGAAAAGGAGACAGGATCACAACTGTAAAATGTCATGTTTTATTTGCTCCTTGATACCGTTTGCTCTTTGGTTTTCCCTGTAGCTCAGTGTATTGGTCCTCCTCTCAGTAGACTATGGTCACTGCTGTAGTCTTTCCCTGTACCTCCTTCCCATTCCTCATATTCCACACTGTAGCAGCTCCATCTTGCTGACTGTAGCAGTCAAGAGGAATCGGGTGATGAGGGCGGGAATCCTCTCCATAGCAACCGGAAATGGTTGCTAGGATACACGTTGTATGGGAAGCATGGTGGATGAATGGTCTGTGTTCTCCCTTTCTCCATCGCTGATTAAACATCAACACTTGAACTTGCGACCCCAGTTCTCCCACCACTTAACTCTGACCTGTCGTTGCTGAGCTAGCAAAAGTCAGTTGCTATTAGCGTTTCGCTAGTAAGTGACGTGCTGCAAATAACTTTTTTTTAACTATTATAAATATGCTGACAGTGTAGATATAACAATATCAAAATCATATGTATTTATAAAGCCCTTTTTACATCAGCAGATGTCACAAAGTGCTTATACAGAATCCCAGCATAAAACCCCAAACAGCAAGCAGTGCAGATGTAGAAGCACAGTGGCAAGGGGGAAAAAACGAGAAAGGCAGGAACATAGGAAGAAACCTAGAGAGGAACCAGGCTCTGAGGGGTGGCCAGTCCTCTGGCTGTGGCGGGTGGAGATTATAAGAGTAGATGGTCATTAGAGCCAGATTGTTCTTCAAGATGTTCAAGCTTTCAGAGATGACCAGCAGGGTCAAATAATAATCACAGTGGTTGTAGAGGGTGCAACAGTTCAGTACCTCAGGAGGAAATGTCAGTTGGCTTTTCATATCCATTCTTATTCACAGATAAAAAGATAGTATAGTAACTTTAATTTTGAACTTTTAGCAGCGACTAGGGGTTGGTTGCAAAGGGAGTGTACATTTCTAGAAACGTTCAAAGTTTTTCAGTAAACTACCAGAATGTTTGATTCTTTGAAGTATTTCATGTAATTTATCACAACACATCTAGTGGTCCTTTTGGGTATTTCTGATTATCACAGGTGTCTGTAATTATCGCTCGCCCTCTGTGTGGCCTTATCATGTGTAAAATATATGAAATAATCAAATAATAAGATTTTAAAATGTAAAAAAATTTAACGACAAAGCTATAAAACATTTTCCTAAATATAAATCATCAACTTAGTGAATACCATTGGTGTTTTAATATGAGGGTTTCAGGATGAAATATCCTTTATGTATGTTTTACACATTTGATTTATTTTACTATGTCAATAAGTCTTTGTTGTAAATGTTTTGATGCCAAACTGGTTGGTGGGATTCCGGAGATTCCGGTAACTAAGGTAAATTACCAGTAGCTTTGCAACCCTAGCAACGCTCCAAATGACAAAAACATTTAATTCTGGCCTGTTTTTTATTTATTTATTATTTCACCTTTATTTAACCAGGTAAGCTAGTTGAGAACAAGTTCTCATTTACAACTGCGACCTGGCCAAGATAAAGCACAGCAGTGCGACACAAACAGCAACACAGAGTTACACATGGAATAAACAAACATACAGTCAATGTACATACAGTATTGTATTTTGTTCACTCTCAGAACAGCTCAGTGTTCCACTCACCTCTTATTCCCACTATTCCTAAAACAACAGACCACCATCTCCCTGCCCCACACCACCTCATCCCCATGATGCTGTGTGAGGCAGCAGAAGGTAGTTGGCACAAAGTAGGAAGCACCAACCTCAGACTCCACCTCATGCCAGACTGTCTGCCAGCCTGTGTGAGGGAAAGAGAGAGAGAGATTGAGAGAAGGACAATGCCACTTGGGAGAAGTGAACAGACTGGAATTACCTCTTCCTCACCAGCCTTGGCCTGGAAAAGCTCAGGAACGTCGCAGCGACACGAAAGGGTAACGAAGAAAAACGCCATTTCGATGCGGAACTGGACAAAGGTATTAACGGGCAGGAAAAGAGCGAAGTTAACCGTACTCTTGACTGGTGGCGAGGCTGGACCAAAGCGTGTTTGGACCAAACGGGGTAGCCGATGGTTTGCGTGGTGGCTTTACTCCTACCACCACAGTTAAAAACAAAACCAGCCAACAAAAGGTGTCTGAATTCTGCTTACTCCTGCTTAATGGTTTGACTGTAGGCGCTTTTCAACTTCCCCCAAAAACAAAGGACAAAACAACACACATATTTCATCCAAGTCATACATAGAAAAATATTTTTCACACGTTGTATCCTTTCCCCATATGATGCTTTCCTCCTGTAAGCTCCCTCCCCCCCTCTACATTGTTGGTGTTTTCAGCCAGTTATTTTGCCTTCTCGGTGCTATTTGTAAGGTGGGGTGTTGTTGGCAAAGGCTGGCGCTGGTGGAGGGGACTGGGCTCAATGAAAGGAGCCAGCCTGGTACCGTCTGGACCTCTGCCAGGCCACAGCAGAGGTGTGTGTGTGTGTGTGTAAGGGATAGAGGGAGGGATGATGGGAAGATGGTGGGAGGAGAGAAGGGTGTGTGAAGAGAGATATGGCAGGAGAAAGTAACACAGAGAGAGAGAGAGAATGAGAGAGAATGAGAGGAGAAAGAGAAAGTTAGATTCTGGCGCAGAGCGAACTTCTGTTGACCACCACTACGTGTCGGCGTGTTCTCTCCCTTTTCTCCTCAATTTATTATATATTATTTTCTTCACTGTTTGGACCGGGTGCCTGTGCCAGTGCGTTCATCTGCCATCAAAAGGCATATCGGTTTCGGAAGCCAAAAGAATCTCGCCATCCATCCCTCTGATATGGTCATCTGTTGCTTTTCTCTTTTCTGGCACCCTGCACTCCTCTTTGTTCTCCTCCTGGTTCTCCTCCTGGTTCTCTATCTGGTTCTCCTCCTGGTTCTCTATCTGGTTCTCCTCCTGGTTCTCTATCTGGTTCTCCTCCTGGTTCTCTATCTGGTTCTCCTGGTTCTCCTCCTGGTTCTCTATCTGGTTCTCCTGGTTCTCCTCCTGGTTCTCTATCTGGTTCTCCTGGTTCTCCTCCTGGTTCTCCTCCTGGTTCTCTATCTGGTTCTCCTGGTTCTCCTCCTGGTTCTCTATCTGGTTCTCTATCTGGTTCTCCTGGTTCTCCTGGTTCTCCTCCTGGTTCTCCTCCTGGTTCTCTATCTGGTTCTCCTGGTTCTCCTCCTGGTTCTCTATCTGGTTCTCCTGGTTCTCCTCCTGGTTCTCTATCTGGTTCTCCTGGTTCTCCTCCTGGTTCTCTATCTGGTTCTCCTGGTTCTCCTCCTGGTTCTCTATCTGGTTCTCCTGGTTCTCCTCCTGGTTCTCTATCTGGTTCTCCTGGTTCTCCTCCTGGTTCTCCTCTATCCTCTCGTCACTTATTTCTCCACTCCTTTCTGTCTTGCGACACTGCTGTTTGCCCGTTCTTGTCTTTTGAAGATATGGTGGTGGGTGGCAGGGGTACCTGTGTGCACATGAATAGGTTGGCAGTGCCAGTCTTCCCAATGGCACAAGATGTGACCTGGCACAGAGGAGCGTGTTAAGACGGGTGTCTGCTTCAAGCCATCTATTTCAACATTAGTATCAGGGGATTTGTCTGGTCGAGTCATGTAGTCAGGAAAACCTCATTCAAGATGGCCGTTCAGTGGTGGGTGGAGTCCACTGTGGGACTCAGGGCTACATTGATTGGTCTCAAAGTTGGCTTTTCAATTTTATAGAGAACAATAATACATTTTGTATTGTGAATTTGTTTGGGATCTCTCAAGCTGAAAGAAATGAGTATGGACCCTTCTACATATGCCTTTAGGTTAGCACTAGTAAAGCCACAGTCATAGATAATATTAGACCTTGATGGAAAAACTACTGCATGTCAACGAGGCAAATCAAAAAACAATGTAAAGAAAACAAAATCATACAAAGCAAGACTACTGTGTTGTCCAGCTCCATTACTGCTTTTAAGGTTGGCATCACATCCATCATATCAAATTGTATTGGTCCCGTACACATGGTTAGCAGATGTTAATGGGAGTGTAGCGAAATGCTGACTGACAGTGACAGACAGCCTCAGTAGAGAGAACATTTGTCCTATTAAAACAACCAGTCGGGTAGCAGGTGAGGATTGGAGATGTTCACTATTCAGGTCCGTGTCAATCGTGTTCTGAAAGCCACCCAGATTTGACACTGACCAAAAACAAACGCCCCCATTGCACTCTGGTGTCTCTCTGTGTCTGTCTCTGTGTCTGTCTCTGTGTCTGTCTCTGTGTCTGTCTCTGTCTCTGTGTCTGTGTCTGTCTCTGTGTCTGTCTCTGTGTGTGCCTCTGTGTGTGTCTCTGTGTGTGTCTCTGTGTGTCTCTGTGTCTCTCTGTCTCTGTGTCTGTCTCTGTGTGTCTCTGTGTCTGTCTGTGTGTGTCTCTGTGTCTGTCTCTGTGTGTGTCTCTGTGTGTGTCTCTGTGTGTGTCTCTGTGTCTCTCTGTCTCTGTGTGTGTCTCTGTGTCTGTCTCTGTGTCTGTCTCTGTGTGTGTCTCTGTGTCTGTGTCTGTCTCTGTGTGTGTGCTGTTTATCCAGAGACAAATATTAGTCGGTGCAGCAGTGTAAACCGGCCTTGTCTCTCGGCAAGAGATTTACACAGTAAGTCAACTCCGTTGTCTTAACGCTAATTGAACCCTCTCATCTGTGTGCTGCTTATTATTTCTGTTTTAGTTCTTTAAGAATTTGTTCTTAACTGACTTGTCTAGTTAACTAAAGGTTAAATAAAAAACATTTCTGACAAGTTATAAATAGCTCTCTAAGGTATGCTTAAGGTATGCAATAACTGACATGACGAGGAAATTGCACCTTGTCCATTCTACTATTATTAAGACCTGACTGAGTTCCCGCCGCTCCTCCCCTGCTGACCCATCGTTCCCCCCTTAGGGGTTTCCTGTGCAAATTTGTAATCAACTTTTGGATTACCCAAACTCTGTCTTTCTCCATCTCTCTCTCTCTCTTTCTCCATCTCTCTCTACAGTAAAGCTCTGGTCCTCCCTCTCGCTTTGCCTCTCCTTCATCTGCAGTCAGCGAACTACCCAGCATGCCCCGTTCTCTGGCTGTAACCCCCCCCACCCACCCCCCGTGACCTACTTGAAGGGATCGGGCTCTCTACTGCAGCATTTTACTACTCTACTCCTCTCTACTCATCTCTCTACTCCTCTCTGCTCCTCTCTCTACTCATCTCTCTACTCCTCTCTCTACTCCTCTCTACTCCTCTCTCTACACCTCTCTACTCCTCACTCTACTCCTCTCTACTCCTCTCTCTACTCCTCTCTCTACTCCTCACTCTACCCCTCTCTCTACTCCTCTCTCTACTCCTCTCTACTCCTCTCTACTCCTCTCTACTCCTCTCTACTCCTCTCTACTCCTCACTCTACTCCTCTCTACTCATCTCTCTACTCCTCTCTACTCCGCTCTACTCCTCTCTCTACTCCTCTCTACTCCTCTCTCTACTCATCTCTCTACTCCTCTCTGCTCCTCTCTCTACTCCTCTCTCTACTCCTCTCTACTCCTCTCTACTCATCTCTCTACTCCTCTCTACTCCTCTCTCTACTCCTCTCTACTCCTTTCTCTACTCATCTCTCTACTCCTCTCTGCTCCTCTCTCTACTCCTCTCTCTACTCCTCTCTACTCCTCTCTACTCATCTCTCTACTCCTCTCTACTCCTCTCTCTACTCCTCTCTACTCCTCTCTCTACTCCTCTCTACTCCTCTCTCTACTCCTCTCTCTACTCCTCTCTACTCCTCTCTACTCATCTCTCTACTCCTCTCTACTCCTCTCTCTACTCCTCTCTACTCCTCTCTCTACTCCTCTCTACTCCTCTCTCTACTCCTCTCTACTCCTCTCTACTCATCTCTCTACTCTTCTCTACTCCTCTCTCTACTCCTCTCTACTCCTCTCTCTACTCCTCTCTCTACTCCTCTCACTACTCCTCTCTACTCCTCTCTCTACTCCTCTCTACTCCTCTCTCTACTCTCTCTACTCCTCTCTCTACTCCTCACTCTACTCCTCTCTACTCCTCTCTCTACTCCTCTCTACTCCTCTCTACTCCTCTCTCTACTCCTCTCTCTACTCCTCTCTCTACTCCTCTATACTCCTCTCTACTCCTCTCTCTACTCCTCTCTACTCCTCTCTACTCCTCTCTACTCCTCTCTCTACTCCTCTATACTCCTCTCTACTCCTCTCTCTACTCCTCTCTACTCCTCTCTCTACTCCTCTCTCTACTCCTCTCTACTCCTCACTCTACTCCTCTCTCTACTCCTCTCTCTACTCCTCTCTACTCCTCTCTACTCCTCTCTCTACTCCTCTCTGCTCCTCTCTCTACTCCTCTCTACTCCTCTCTACTCCTCTCTACTCCTCTCTCTACTCCTCTATACTCCTCTCTACTCCTCTCTACTCCTCTCACTACTCCTCTATACTCCTCTCTACTCCTCTCTACCCCTCTCTACCCCTCTCTCTACACCTCTCACTACTTGTCTATACCCCTCTCTCTACTCCTCTCTACTCCTCTCTCTACACCTCTCTACTCCTCACTCTACTCCTCTCTACTCCTCTCTCTACACCTCTCACTACTTGTCTATACCCCTCTCTCTACTCCTCTCTACTCCTCTCTCTACTCCTCTCTACTCCTCTCTACTCCTCTCACTACTCCTCTATACTCCTCTCTACTCCTCTCTACCCCTCTCTCTACACCTCTCACTACTTGTCTATACCCCTCTCTCTACTCCTCTCTACTCCTCTCTCTACACCTCTCTACTCCTCACTCTACTCCTCTCTACTCCTCACTCTACTCCTCTCTCTACTCCTCTCTCTACTCCTCTCTACTCCTCTCTACTCCTCACTCTACTCCTCTCTACTCCTCTCTACTCCTCTCTACTCCTCACTCTACTCCTCTCTACTCCTCTCTACTCCTCTCTACTCCTCTCTACTCCTCTCTCTACTCCTCTCTACTCACTCAACTCCTCTCTCTACTCCTCTCTACTCACTCAACTCCTCTCTCTACTCCTCTCTATTCACTCAACTCCTCTCTCTACTCACTCAACTCCTCTCTCTACTCCTCTCTACTCCTCTCTACTCCTCTCTCTACTCACTCAACTCCTCTCTCTACTCCTCTCTACTCCTCTCTACTCCTCTCTCTACTCCTCTCTACTCCTCTCTCTACTCCTCTCTACTCCTCTCTACTCCTCTCTCTACTCCTCTCTACTCCTCACTCTACTCCTCTCTACTCCTCTCTACTCCTCTCTCTACTCCTCTCTACTCCTCTCTACTCCTCTCTACTCCTCTCTCTACTCCTCTCTACTCCTCTCTCTACTCCTCTCTACTCCTCTCTACTCCTCTCTACTCCTCACTCTACTCCTCTCTACTCCTCTCTACTCCTCTCTCTATTCACTCAACTCCTCTCTCTACTCCTCTCTACTCCTCTCTACTCCTCTCTCTACTCCTCTCTACTCCTCACTCTACTCCTCTCTACTCACTCAACTCCTCTCTCTACTCCTCTCTACTCCTCTCTACTCCTCTCTCTACTCCTCTCTACTCCTCTCTCTACTCACTCAACTCCTCTCTCTACTCCTCTCTACCCCTCTCTACTCCTCTCTACTCCTCTCTACTCCTGTCTCTACTCACTCAACTCCTCTCTCTACTCCTCTCTACTCCTCTCTCTACTCCTCACTCGACTCCTCTCTACTCCTCTCTACTCCTCTCTCTACTCCTCTCTACTCCTCACTCTACTCCTCTCTACTCCTCTCTACTCCTCTCTCTACTCCTCTCTCTACTCCTCTCTACTCCTCACTCTACTCCTCTCTACTCCTCTCTACTCCTCTCTACTCCTCACTCTACTCCTCTCTACTCCTCTCTACTCCTCTCTACTCCTCTCTCTACTCCTCTCTACTCCTCTCTCTACTCCTCTCTACTCCTCTCAACTCCTCTCTCTACTCCTCTCTACTCCTCTATACTCCTCGCTACTCCTCTCTACTCCTCTCTCTACTCCTCTCTACTCCTCTCTACTCCTCTCTACTCCTCTCTCTACTACTCTCTCTACTCCTCTCTACTCCTCTCTACTCCTCTCTACTCCTCTCTCTACTCCTCTCTACTCCTCTCTACTCCTCTCTACTCCTCTCTCTACTCCTCTCTGTACTCCTCTATACTCCTCGCTACTCCTCTCTACTCCTCTCTCTACTCCTCTCTCTACTCCTCTCTACTCCTCTCTACTCCTCTCTACTCCTCTCTACTCCTCTCTACTCCTCTCTCTACTCCTCTCTCTACTCCTCTCTACTCCTCTATACTCCTCGCTACTCCTCTCTACTCCTCTCTCTACTCCTCTCTACTCCTCTCTACTCCTCTCTACGCCTCTCTACTCCTCTCTACTCCTCTCTCTACTCCTCTCTACTCCTCTCTCTACTCCTCTCTACTCCTCTCTCTACTCCTCTCTCTACTCCTCTCTACTCCTCTCTACTCCTCTCTACTCCTCTCTCTACTCCTCTCTACTCCTCTCTCTACTCCTCTATACTCCTCTCTCTACTCCTCACTCTACTCCTCTCTCTACTCCTCTCTACTCCTCTCTCTACCCCTCTCTCTACACCTCTCACTACTTGTCTATACCCCTCTCTCTACTCCTCTCTACTCCTCTCTCTACTCCTCTCTACTCCTCACTCTACTCCTCTCTACTCCTCACTCTACTCCTCTCTACTCCTCTCTACTCCTCTCTATACTCCTCTCTCTACTCCTCTCTCTACTCCTCACTACTCCTCTCTCTACTCCTCTCTACTCCTCACTCTACTCCTCTCTACTCCTCACTCTACTCCTCTCTACTCCTCTCTACTCCTCTCTATACTCCTCTCTCTACTCCTCTCTCTACTCCTCTCTGCTCCTCTCTCTACTCCTCTCTATACTCCTCTCTACTCCTCTCTACTCCTCTCTATACTCCTCTCTCTACTCCTCTCTCTACTCCTCTCTACTCCTCTCTACTCCTCTCTACTCCTCTCTATACTCCTCTCTCTACTCCTCTCTCTACTCCTCTCTACTCCTCTCTACTCCTCTATACTCCTCTCTATACTCCTCTCTCTACTCCTCTCTATACTCCTCTCTACTCCTCTCTCTACTCCTCTCTACTCCTCTCTCTACTCCTCTCACTACTCCTCTCAACTCCTCACTCTACTCCTCTCTACTCCTCACTCTACTCCTCTCTACTCCTCTCTCTACTCCTCTCTATACTCCTCTCTCTACTCCTCTCTCTACTCCTCTCTGCTCCTCTCTCTACTCCTCTCTCTACTCCTCTCTACTCCTCTCTACTCCTCTCTATACTCCTCTCTCTACTCCTCTCTCTACTCCTCTCTACTCCTCTCTACTCCTCTCTACTCCTCTCTATACTCCTCTCTCTACTCCTCTCTCTACTCCTCTCTACTCCTCTCTACTCCTCTCTACTCCTCTCTATACTCCTCTCTCTACTCCTCTCTATACTCCTCTCTACTCCTCTCTCTACTCCTCTCTCTACTCCTCTCTCTACTCCTCTCACTACTCCTCTCAACTCCTCTCTCTACTCCTCTCTACTCCTCTCTACTCCTCTCTCTACTCCTCTCACTACTCCTCTCACTACTCCTCTCTACTCCTCTCTATACTCCTCTCTCTACTCCTCTCTCTACTCCTCTCTACTCCTCTCTACTCCTCTCTCAACTCCTCTCTACTCCTCTCTACTCACTCAACTCCTCTCTCTACTCCTCTATACTCCTCTCTACTCCTCTCTATACTCCTCTCTCTACTCCTCTCTCTACTCCTCTCTACTCCTCTCTACTCCTCTCTCTACTCCTCTCTCTACTCCTCTCTACTCCTCACTCTACTCCTCTCTACTCCTCTCTCTACTCCTCTCTACTCCTCTCTACTCCTCTCTATACTCCTCTCTCTACTCACTCAACTCCTCTCTATACTCCTCTCTCTACTCCTCTCTCTACTCCTCTCTACTCCTCTCTCTACTCCTCACTCTACTCCTCTCTCTACTCCTCTCTACTCCTCTCTACCCCTCTCTCTACACCTCTCACTACTTGTCTATACCCCTCTCTCTACTCCTCTCTACTCCTCTCTCTACTCCTCTCTACTCCTCTCTCTACTCCTCTTACTACTCCTCTCTCTACTCCTCTCTACTCACTCAACTCCTCTCTATACTCCTCTCTCTACTCCTCTCTATACTCCTCTCTCTACTCCTCTCTCTACTCCTCTCTACTCCTCTCACTACTCCTCTCTCTACTCCTCTCTACTCACTCAACTCCTCTCTATACTCCTCACAACTCCTCTCTCTACTCCTCTCTACTCCTCTCTCTACATACTGTAACTCAAACTCAGTCCTGTACCTCAGCCCAAGGCAAGTGCCCCGTTCTAATACCATCCTTCCTCCCTTCATTGAATAAATCCCTGATTTGACGTAGCTGGATTGTTGAAAGCCATGTGATAGACCCATTACTCACACCTATCAACATGTATTAGATCAGTGATTACTTCATCAGTATGTTGGGGTGGGTGGGTGGGGGGAGTCAGTTTCAGCAAGACAAGGCACAGAATCGCTGATCTCCATCATATAATGGTAGTTATTGGGATCCACAGTGATTTGTAGATCCGTGATTCTGTGCTGTCTGTCTAATGAAGTCACACTCATTCCTGCACAATGGCCATGGACTAGACCGCTTATCAGCGGAAGACAGACAGACACAACCACCCTGCAATGGAAGATTAAAGACGGAGGAGAGGACGGGTTGGAATGATGACCAGAGGGTGAATATAAAGACAAGCTTTTCAGACAATCCATCCTTGGGAAGGTAGGCTCTGTGAAGAGACAGCCTATGGGAAGGTAGGCTCTGTGAAGAGACAGCCTATGGGAAGGTAGGCTCTGTGAAGAGACAGCCTATGGGAAGGTAGGCTCTGTGAAGAGACAGCCTATGGGAAGGTAGGCTCTGTGAAGAGACAGCCTATGGGAAGAGCCTCATTAATATTGATTAATACTGATTCATATAGCGCTTTCTACTCAGTTAACCCTCCTGCTGTGTTCTGGTTTTCTCTCTGAAAAATGTAGTTCATGTAATGTGATTGTCATAAGGTTCCATGCCTTTGTCCACACAGGGCATCTGAACACACAAAATACATGTTGATGATTTTCATTAAATTTTTGGTGTTTTATTTAACTTTTGTACACCTGTGGTGTTCCTGGTCAAACATGACCGGTCATTAGAAATGAATGGGTGAGACTACAATTAGTGTATAAAATTGAGTTCAGGCACATGCCCATTCATCAGATGGACACACTTCCTCTCCTAGACCCCCACATGCATGTGTGTTTGAGCACACACACACACACACACTCACACACACACACACACCTCACTCCCCTTCTTGGCTTCCATGGCGACCCCCATGGGAACCTTTCCCCAATATAATCTTTCCCCCAAGGGAACCACACCTGTTGGCATTGTCACAAACAATCACAACATTGTTTCAATAATATATAGAACTTTTCTCTCAGCTCTGGTATATAAAGCTTTTTTGAGGGCTTCACAATTCATTCTGTGGCAGCACAATGACCAAATGATATACTGTATGTGAGGCTCTTGATCATATCTTTGATCATGACACTGGTGAGGAGGAGAGAGTCCTTGTTAAACTTTAACACAAAGTAGTTTATGATCAAAAGCACAATATGTTTAATCTGAGTATTTGTTGTAGTGTAAATAATCGATACATTATGCTTTTTTTACTCAAAAACAAGTTGTTTGAGCTCAGGTCAATGAGGCCTACAGGCCATAAATACCAAATAGAAGTTCTAAACTTGTAATGTTCACAATAACTTAAGTTGATAAAAAGATGTAACACAACATTAGGTGATAATATATGTATTATTATGGATTTATAATCAGCTATAATGGGGCGGTCATTTTGGACCGGGAACACAGAATTAATGAACATGATATGAACACAACAGGAGGGTTAATTTGGTGCATTGGAACATTCAAAGTGATCAATACTATAGACTGCAATGTCCCAATGAAAGAATTTAAACCATCCCAGATATATACCCAAATCAGTTTCCTCTTACCAACACTGAAAATTAACAATTCAGTACTCTTTGAATTACTGTAAAGAGTAGCTATTGACAGTAATACAATCTCTCTCTGTTCTAACCGGTACTAGAAGTACAAGGAAGTGTTTGACTGCAGAGCTGCCACAGTAGCTTTGTGTGCCCTGCCGCTCAAGGCATTGGAATGCAGCGTGAGTGCAGGCGAGCCGGGGCTGAGCGGGTGGGAGGGTGATGAGGGAGGTGTGAGCGCTCTCTTGCTGGGGGGGGGGGGAGACGTGTGTGCATGTGCGCTTCCCCTTGTGCTCATGCTTGGCCTAAGACCAGAGTGGAGCAGCGGATACATGTATTTATTAAGGGAGAGGGACAGTTGACAGCCGGGACTGCTAGATTGATGTGAATATCAGCTCTGAGTTTTACCAGGTCCATCCTGGACTACACCTGATCCTGTGTGTCACACCTTTTCTTTTTCTTTCTGTTTTCCTTCTGCACACCTGATTCTGTTTGTGTTTCAGGGACTACACCTGATTCTGTTTGTGTTTCAGACTACACCTGATTCTGTTTGTGTTTCAGGGACTACACCTGATTCTGTTTGTGTGTGTTTCAGGGACTACACCTGATTCTGTTTGTGTTTCAGGGACTACACCTGATTCTGTGTGTGTGTGTGTTTCAGGGACTACACCTGATTCTGTTTGTGTTTCAGGGACTACACCTGATTCTGTTTGTGTGTGTTTCAGGGACTACACCTGATTCTGTTTGTGTTTCAGGGACTACACCTGATTCTGTGTGTGTGTGTTTCAGGGACTACACCTGATTCTGTTTGTGTTTCAGGGACTACACCTGATTCTGTGTGTGTGTGTTTCAGGGACTACACCTGATTCTGTGTGTGTGTGTGTGTGTGTGTGTGTGTGTGTGTGTGTGTGTGTGTGTGTGTGTGTGTGTGTGTTTCAGGGACTACACCTGATTCTGTGTGTGTGTGTGTTTCAGGGACTACACCTGATTCTGTGTGTGTGTGTGTTTCAGGGACTACACCTGATTCTGTGTGTGTGTGTGTGTGTGTGTGTGTGTGTGTTTCAGACTACACCTGATTCTGTTTGTGTGTGTTTCAGGGGCTACACCTGATTCTGTGTGTGTGTGTTTCAGGGACTACACCTGATTCTGTGTGTGTGTTTCAGACTACATCTGATTCTGTGTGGGTGTGTGTTTCAGGGACTACACCTGATTCTGTGTGTGTGTGTGTGTGTGTGTGTGTGTGTGTGTTTCAGGGACTACACCCGATTCTGTGTGTGTGTGTGTTTCAGGGACTACACCCGATTCTGTTTGTGTGTGTGTTTCAGGGACTACACCCGATTCTGTGTGTGTGTGTGTGTTTCAGGGACTACACCTGATTCTATTTGTGTGTGTGTGTGTGTGTGTGTGTGTGTGTGTGTGTGTGTGTGTGTGTGTGTGTGTGTGTTTCAGGGACTACACCTGATTCTGTGTGTGTGTGTGTTTCAGAGACTACACCTGATTCTGTGTGTGTGTGTGTGTTTCAGGGATTACACCTGATTCTGTGTGTGTGTGTGTTTCAGGGACTACACCTGATTCTGTGTGTGTGTTTCAGGGACTACACCTGATTCTGTGTGTGTTTCAGAGACTACATCTGATTCTGTGTGTGTGTGTGTTTCAGAGACTATACCTGATTCGTCACAATGTATATGAGCCTCAGCTTGCTTATTTCTTTGTGTCTGCGTTATGTGCATACACTGAGTGTGTCTTACTGGACCAGCTGAGTGTGTGTCTTACTGGACCAGCTGAGTGTGAGTCTTACTGGACCAGCTGAGCGTGAGTCTTACTGGACCAGCTGAGCGTGAGTCTTACTGGACCAGCTGAGCGTGAGTCTTACTGGACCAGCTGAGCGTGAGTCTTACTGGACCAGCTGAGCGTGTGTCTTACTGGACCAGCTGAGCGTGAGTCTTACTGGACCAGCTGAGCGTGAGTCTTACTGGACCAGCTCAGTGTGAGTCTTAATGGACCAACTCAGCGTGAGTCTTACTGGACCAGCTGAGCGTGAGTCTTACTGGACCAGCTGAGTGTGAGTCTTACTGGACCAGCTGAGTGTGAGTCTTACTGGACCAGCTGAGTGTGAGTCTTACTGGACCAGCTGAGTGTGAGTCTTACTGGACCAGCTGAGTGTGTGTCTTACTGGACCAGCTGAGTGTGAGTCTAACTGGACCAGCTGAGTGTGAGTCTTACTGGACCAGCTGAGTGTGAGTCTTACTGGACCAGCTGAGTGTGAGTCTTACTGGACCAGCTGACTGTGTGTCTTACTGGACCAGCTGAGTGTGTGTCTTACTGGACCAGCTGAGTGTGTGTCTTACTGGACCAGCTGAGTGTGAGTCTTACTGGACCAGCTGAGTGTGAGTCTTACTGGACCAGCTGAGTGTGAGTCTTACTGGACCAGCTGAGTGTGAGTCTTACTGGACCAGCTGAGTGTGAGTCTTACTGGACCAGCTGAGTGTGTCTTACTGGACCAGCTGAGTGTGAGTCTTACTGGACCAGCTGAGTGTGAGTCTTACTGGAACAGCTGAGTGTGTGTCTTACTGGACCAGCTGAGTGTGAGTCTTACTGGACCAGCTGAGTGTGAGTCTTACTGGACCAGCTGAGTGTGTATCTTACTGGACCAGCTGAGTGTGTGTCTTACTGGACCAGCTGAGTGTGAGTCTTACTGGCCCAGCTGAGTGTGAGTCTTACTGGCCCAGCTGAGTGTGAGTCTTACTGGACCAGCTGAGTGTGAGTCTTACTACACTAGAGTGTGTTTTTCATTTCTTAAATTTGTTTCACCTTTATTTAACCAGGTAGGCCAGTTGGGAACAAGAGACGGGACAGGCCTCTACAGTCCTGTTTGTGTGTGCCAATGTACCTTTTATTTCTGTGTGTGTGTATGTGTGTGTGTGAGAGTTTGTGTGTGTGTGAAACAGCTGACCATGAGCAGGCCTCACCCTCCAAATGCCTCCAGGCAGTTTGTTGAAGCTTTGGGGTCCTGGCAGCTGCAGCCAGAGGTTTCCCCCACGGTGCCTGTGTGCTTTTGACAACTTACTGCTCAGAACAGAAACAGTTCATGTGCTCCTGCGCTGCCTCCAGCAATAACACGTCTCTCAGGTGGATTCAGCCTGCAGCACGTGTGTGTTTGTGTGTGTGTGTGTGTGTGTGTGTGTGTGTGTGTGTGTGTGTGCATACGCTCTCTCCTCATCACACAGAGACTACATACTATCAGGCAACGTTAATGGGCAGACTTCCAGACACTAGCGATGCTGAGCATCACGTTATGTGGGGTGAATATTTGAAGGTGCACTCTGTAAGGTTTCTACATGTACATACTGGTAGTCCTTCATGTCTACTCTATAGCTGTTTATGGCAACTAATGAATACCATGGAGTAAAAGGAAAACATTTCAGAAAATGATTTGAATAGTTCTATGAGGCTGATGAAGATGATGATGAAGATGAGGCTGCTGACGATGATGATGATGAAGATGATGAGGTTGACGATGATGAGGCCGACGATGATGAAGATGAGGCTGACGACGATGATGAACATGAGGCTGACGACGATGATGAAGATGAGGCTGACGACGATGATGAAGATGAGGCTGACGACGATGATGAGTCATTTGTTATAAAAGTGGGATCTAATATTTTATGTAATACAGGCCAATTGAATGGAATTGTATGGGTTCGTGTATGACTACGATGGCTTCTACTTTGTTATGGCCTAGGTTGTGTTCATTAGGTCCCAGCGTAGAAAAATGTTTTTGCCACATTTTGTAACGTTTTCTTCCGTTTGGTGCCTAAGGGCTCGAACACACCGTTGCGAACTGATGGCAAATCGATTTTACATGTAGAATCGCGCAAAGATTTTGACGTCAGTCAGACGTCAAGAGCGCTAAGCGATCAGTAGAAGAACGGTAGATCCACATTCCGTAATGAACATAACCCTTTGGTTGGTTGGACAGAACATATTGAGGTGGTGATGGTGGTCTTCAACCCAACGAGGAGCTGCTCAGTGTTCTGGGAGAGACACGACCTCACTCCTGGTGGCACCTTACACACACACACACACACACCTACACACACGCGCACGCACACACACACACCTACACACACGCGCACGCACGCGCACACACACACACACACGCACACACGCACACACACACACGTGCACACACACACACGCACATACACATACACACACGCGCGCACACACACACACACAAAGATAGATACACATAATGTACACACACACACACACACAACCACACACACACAACCATACACATACACACACACACACACACGTGCACACACACACGCACATGCACGCACACATACACACACACACACACACACACAAAGATAGATACACATAATGTACACACACACACACACACACAACCACACGCACACACACAACCATACACACACACACACATCCAAAAGGAAAGTGGCCCTCCTCAGACAGCACCCCATCTCGAGGGGCACAGTGTGTATTAGAGCAGAAGGCAGCTGAGATTATACCCAGGTGTGTGTGTGTGTGTGTGTGTGTGTGTGTGGTGACAGTGGGGGTTGCGTGCTCTCAGCAGGATAAGTCGACGACAGACTGTGTTAATATGTCTGGGGGGCAGTCATCAATGAGAAGGAGGACCGGCGTGGTTTGTGTTCGTTCAACAATTTTAACTTCCCCGAGTTAGACCCCGCTAATGTATCGGTCTGGTAACCTAGTGTAATGGTTTTCAAACCTCCCCAGGTAGCACAACACATTGAAAACATCTTTCCAATGTCCTTCTAATGTATTTCTAGCGTCTTTTCAACATCTTTTGCTCATAGGGTTACCACCAAATGATATGCCATGTAACCAGACAGCAGTACACAGAATATAGACTACTGATCGCTGTCCATGGTGCTGAATTTGCCATGATAGGGTGAGTAGCCTATAGCTTTGCTTTAGCTAATGGATAAATGTTTACTGGTAAAACTATTTGGTTGTTATTTTCTCATGTTAAGCTTAACATTATCACGAAGCTATACACGGTGTCGCAATGCTGCCATTTATTTTGAGCAGACTGCTGGCTGGCGGCAATAATATAATTACTTGTTCAGTAATTAAAGTTGGAAATTCCAAAATTGCAGATTGTAAAATTACTTTTCGATGCAACTTCATACACATAGCTACCATTTTTTATAATAATCTACTGCCCTGTGTAGCTTACCTGAACCTGCATGACATGAGCCGTCCTCGCGCTGTCTCTCAGCTAAGATAGAAAGTCATTGTGGGTGTAAAACCAGTCTATTAACGCCACAGTCTTCCCTGTGGCTCAGTTGGTAGAGCATGGTGTTTGCAACGCCAGCATGGTGTGTGCAACGCCAGGGTTGTGGGTTCGATTCCCACGGGGGGCCAGTACAAAAACAAAATGCATGAAATTAAATGTATGTATTCACTACTGTAAGTCGCTCAGGATAAGAGCGTCTGCCAAATGACTAAAATGTAAATAATACAATCAGTCCACCCTCAAAACTCTTGCGTACTAGGGATGGTTTCATTATGCAGTGTAGCCTACAATCTATAGCTTTCTGTATGTATCTGCTGTTTATAAATGAGAAAATCAGGAGAACAATTGGCTCTAAAAGCTATAACTCATGAAGAACTAAGAAGCAGTAGGCTCTCAGTCGGATATGTGCTTTTGAACACCTGAGTAAACTCCACTCATTTCACTGGCGCCGTCGTAGCCTATACGGCATTTATTCACCTTACTTTACAATCAGTTAAATGTTTTATTTTTTCAAGGTCGGAGAGACTCTTTTTCAATCACATTCCTGAAACCCAAGAAAAACACACTTAGTTTCCTAGTACATAAGGAAATGGAAAAGGATTGTGACTTTTTGGAGGGTTACCGTCAAAAATGATTTATAACAAATGAAAAAAATAGACGTGGATGACAGAGCCTGGGCCCCCAGAGCTCATGGCCCTGCCTGCCATGTGGGGGCTGTGGGCTGTCCGCTGCGCCAGTGCCACTCCCACTCCTTCCTTTACAGTCTCTTTCCCTTTTCTCCCTCTCTTTTCTCTCTCTCTTTCTCTCTCTCTTTCTCCCTCTCTTTCTCCCTCTCTTTCTCCCTCTCTTTCTCCCTCTCTTTCTCCCTCTCTTTCTCCCTCTCTTTTCTCCCTCTCTTTTCTCCCTCTCTTTCTCCCTCTCTTTTCTCCCTCTCTTTCTCCCTCTCTTTCTCCCTCTCTTTCTCCCTCTCTTTTCTCCCTCTCTTTCTCCCTCTCTTTCTCCCTCTCTTTCTCCCTCTCTTTTCTCCCTCTCTTTTCTCCCTCTCTTTCTCCCTCTCTTTCTCCCTCTCTTTCTCCCTCTCTTTCCCTGCTCCTGGGAGGAGATGATGTAACAGCATTAACACAGCAGGGTGAGGAGGCACTCAGCTCAGTCACCCAGAAGAGAGATGGGGAGAGAGTTCTCTCAAAGATTTACGAGGTCTGACCTCCAGCCTTCAACCATGCCAACTCACGCCTCTGTCAACTACGTTAACCTCAACCGCGTTACCTCTCGCCCATGTTCAGTCTTTCATGTTACCTTTCACCCGTGTTGACTCCTTTACCTCAAACATTATTATTTTACCTTATTGTCACCTCTGTAACATCTTCCATGTGGACACAGTGGGCAACCAACCGCTATTTAAACATTTACCCCTGACTCACTGTCTCTGTCCTCTCAGATTTATACATGTACCCCTGACTCACTGTCTCTGTCCTCTCAGATTTACACATTTACCCCTGACTCACTGTCTCTGTCCTCTCAGATTTATACATGTACCCCTGACTCACTGTCTCTGTCCTCTCAGATGTAAACATTTACCCCTGACTCACTGTCTCTGTCCTCTCAGATGTAAACATTTACCCCTGACTCACTGTCTCTGTCCTCTCAGATGTAAACATTTACCCCTGACTCACTGTCTCTGTCCTCTCAGATGTAAACATTTACCCCTGACTCACTGTCTCTGTCCTCTCAGATGTAAACATTTACCCCTGACTCACTGTCTCTGTCCTCTCAGATTTAAACATTTACCCCTGACTCACTGTCTCTGTCCTCTCAGATTTAAACATTTACCTCTGACTCACTGTCTCTGTCCTCTCAGATTTATACATTTACCCCTGACTCACTGTCTCTGTCCTCTCAGATGTAAACATTTACCCCTGACTCACTGTCTCTGTCCTCTCAGATGTAAACATTTACCCCTGACTCACTGTCTCTGTCCTCTCAGATGTATACATTTACCCCTGACTCACTGTCTCTGTCCTCTCAGATTTATACATGTACCCCTGACTCACTGTCTCTGTCCTCTCAGATGTAAACATTTACCCCTGACTCACTGTCTCTGTCCTCTCAGATTTTATTGACTAGTTTTTCTGCGTTTTGTGTTGTACATCCGTTAGATATAGTGTCCACTGCATTCCATTACAAAAGCACAGATGGATCTACATTTATTCAGTCTTTTTTTCTCCTGCGTTTCTCATTCGTATGACTTGAAAATGTATCTCTCTCCTCCCTTTGACTTTCAGTTGTTGTGCGGCAGAATTTGTCTGATTTGATAAATGTGGCATGGAGTGTTGGAACCTCACCTGGAGGCAGTTCCTCCATGCATGCTTAAGCCGCAATGTACTCTGTCCGCCTAGGAGTCTGTGTTAAAAGTGATGGAAGAAATTAAGCATTTTCCCTCTGATTTCAGTGCACTGATTCTGACTCACAAACACACACGCACACACAGTTCTTCCCATTGTGTGTGTGTGTCTGTGTGTGAGCACGTGTGTGTGTGTGTGTGTGCGTAGATCTTTGCCTTGCCTCAGTTCAAAACAACATGATGTCGAGCTGCATAACCTCCACCAATCACGGTTAGGATAGCAACATTCCCAGCCAACCAGATACTCCCAGCAGCTTTCCTCTTTGTGCCTGTTCCATATTCAGTCAATCTGGTGGATTCTCTTGGATGAAGACATCTGTACTGTACAAACCCTCCACACCAATTAGAGGTCTACCTACCAACACCCATTTGTCTGTCTCTCGGTTTGTCTGTCTCACTCTCTCTGTCTCTCTCTGTCTGTCTCTCTCTGTCTCTCTGTTTGTCTGTCTCACACTCCCTCTCTCTCTCTGTCTCTCTCTGTCTGTCTCTCTCTGTTTGTCTGTCTCACACTCCCTCTCTCTCTCTCTCTCTGTCTCTCTCACTCTGTCTCTCTCTCTGTCTCACTCTGTCTCTCTCTCTTACACACACACACACACACACACACACACATACACACACTAGACTAGACTACACACACACATACACACACTGCTCTGTGTTGGTATAATGCTCAAACTTTGTATGTGACATCTGCATAAGACATTCCAAAACCAGGAAGAAATTACTATTGTGCTGTAGGAGAGCCTTGTAGCCTCAGAATAATCACATGTGTAGACACACAGGTACATCATCGTTACACACACACACACACACACACACACACACACACACACACACACACACGCACACACGTACTTAGCACACACACACATGTATGGCTCCTTCAGCAGTTCGTTACTTCCTCGTTAAAGAGGGATCCAACCCCCCGTTCTCCCAGAGGACCCCGGGGCTCTCAGTCTGTCTGGATTATGAGAGCATCTTATCTCCCCCTTTATTACCCATCCAACCCTCTCCTTCTTGTCTCCTTAACACCCCTCTGCAGTGCCCCAGAGCCTCATCGGCTGATGCGTTCCTCTTCTCTCCACCTTCCTCTTCTCTCATTCCCTCCTCCTCTCCTCCTCATCCCCCTCTCCCCCCCGAGGCTGTCCCGCTCATCCTCACTCTCCCCTTTTATCTCTTAGTCACTCTCCTCCAACCCCCCCCCCCCCCCCCCCCGCTCCACTCTTCATCTTAACAACCTGGAGTTTTCGCAGTTCTTTGTTTTCTCTCTCCTATCTTTTTAGCCTTCCCCTCTCTTTCTCTATACAATATATTTTTTGAAGACATGTAGTATTTATGTCACTGGCTGCCAACGCTGCTGCGTCAGTGAGCGAGACAACAAAATGGCCCGACACAATGGTTTTCTTCTGATGATAGCGATGTGCTCGCAGTGTGACTGTGACAGGATCCTGCTGAAAGACTACCGTGACAGACCTGGGCCAAGTTCAGTAGGCAAATGTTGTGAAACCTTTTTCTACAGGTCAGAGAGGTTTGTTGTACATAATCTATTTCTGTCCTGTTGAATGTGGACCCTTTTCTAAAGGTACGAACCAACTCTTGTATTTGCATTGCTTTTCCGTATGTATTTTTACTAGGTTCCATTTGTGTTTTAATTTACCCTTATGTGAGTTAGTTTATGCATGGTCATAACCAGAAATATGAGATAGGTATGACAGTTCATGATGAACAGGCTAGAAGTACCTCTCTCTACCTCCCTCACATATACTGAAGATGGAAAAATGTCTAAATGTGGACAGGTTGACAAACAGGCTAATCAAATCACCCAAACGCATCAACTAAGTGCCGGGGCCACTTTTTTAACCTGGTTGGTACTTCCGGGGGTATTGTCAAACGGGGCCACAGTGTCTCCTGACCCCTCCTGTCTCAGCCTCCAGTATTTATGCTGCTATAGTTTATGTGTCGGGGGGCTAGGGTCAGTCTGTTATATCTGGAGTATTTCTCCTGTCTTATCCGGTGTCCTGTGTGAATTTAAGTATGCTCACTCTAATTCTCTCTCTTTCTGTCTTCCTCTTTCTCTTTCTTTTCTCTCGGAGGACCTGAGCCCTAGGACCATGTCTCAGGACTACCTGACCTGATGACTCCTTGCTGTCTCCAGTTCACCTGGTCGTGCTGCTGCTCCAGTTTCAACTGTTCTGCTTGTGGCTATGGAACCCTGACCTGTTCACTGGACGTGCTACCTTGTCCCGGACCTGCTGTTTTCGACTCTCTCTCTCTCTACCGCACCTGCTGTCTCTAACTCGGAATGATCGGCTATGAAAAACCAACTGACATTTACTCCTGAGGAGCTGACCTGTTGCACCCTCGACAACCACTGTGATTATTATTATTTGACCCTGCTGGTCATTTATAAACGTTTGAACATCTTGGCCATGTACTGTTATAATCTTTTCCCGGCACAGCAAGAAGAGGACTGGCCACCCCTCAGAGACGGGTTCCTCTCTAGGTTTTTTCCTAGGTTCCTGCCTTTCTAAGGAGTTTTTCCTAGCCACCGTGCTTCTATATCTGCATTGCTTGCTGTTTGGGGTTTTAGGCTTGGTTTCTGTATAGCACTTTGTGACATCGGCTGATGTAAAAAGGGCTTTATAAATAAATTTGATTGATTGATCTTTCAACCTCCCCCTATAAACCAGTGATGACATACATAACATAGTCGTCTACACAAACTCTCTAAACCCATCTACTTCCATCCCTCATCCCCTCTTACCTCCCCTCATCCCCAGCTGGGAAAGACATGTGTACCCAGTGATCCCTGCCCCTCCTCCCACACCCCTCTGACGGACTGAAAGTGGCCTCCTCCCCCTCTCATTACCACGTGTCACTTCATTAGCGACGACGGGCGTTACGGTGACAGGTCTGATTTATGGAGATTGTCTAGCATATGTGAGACCTCCCAGTGGCGTTCATTTCTCCAGTGAGGAGAGTATTAATTATCCAGTGAGGAGAGTATTAATTATACAGTGAGGAGAGTATTAATTATCCAGTGAGGAGAGTATTAATTATACAGTGAGGAGAGTATTAATTATCCAGTGAGGAGAGTATTCATTATCCAGTGAGGAGATTATTCATTATCCAGTGAGTAGAGTATTCATTATCCAGTGAGGAGAGTATTAATTATCCAGTGAGGAGATTATTCATTATCCAGTGAGGAGAGTATTCATTATCCAGTGAGGAGATTATTCATTATCCAGTGAGTAGAGTATTCATTATCCAGTGAGGAGAGTATTAATTATCCAGTGAGGAGAGTATTAATTATCCAGAATATAGGCAGCCATTTGATGTGCCTTTCATTTGAGGGGCCAGCCACTTGAGGGGGCTTTCATTTCAGGGGCCAGCCACTTGAGGTGCCTGCCATTTGAGGGGACTTCCATTTGAGGGGCAAGCCATTCGAGGGGCCAGCCATTCGAGGGGCCAGCCATTTAAAGGGCCAGCCACTTTAGGGGCCTGCCATTTGATGGGCCAGTCATTTGAAGGGCCAGCCATTTGAGGGGCCAGCCAGTTGAGGGGCCAGCCAGTTGAGGCGCCAGACATTTTAGGGGCCATCCATTTCAAGGGCCAGCCACTTGAGGGGCCAGCCCCTTGAAGGGCCTGCCACTTGAGGGGGCAACGATTTTAGGGGCAGCCATTTGAGGGGCCAGCCATTTGAGGGGCCAGCCATTTGATGAGCCATCCATTTGCATTTTGAATGGTGATAGTAAAGTGTCTGCTGAATGATATGGTTTTATTTAGAGCGCATGCACGCACGCACACAAATACAAATTCGGCAATAGACTTGGAACACACAGTGATGAAATCTGCAGACAAACAGAGCATCTCCCCCTGTCTCTCTCCATGATCCTCAGTGTGTGTGTGTGTGTGTGTGTGGGTGGGTCATCCACAGTCTGCCAACCCTCTGCTGAGCAGCTCTGTTGAGACCTAGGACTGTTTTCCAAATGTGCCCTGTATAATACAATATAAAATACACATTAAATACTAGATACATAGAAATAGATAGACTACAACAGTCCAGCAAATATTCGAACAGGGTTATCTGGAGGATTAGCTGTGCTCTCTTCCTCACTGATTGCCTGCTACTAACCCCTACCCAGAGAGAGAGAGAGAGAGAGAGAGAGAGAAAGACAGGGAACTAGAGAGAGAGAAATAGAGAGAGAGGGAACTAGAGAGAGAAAGAGAGAACTAGAGAGAGAGCGAGAGAACTAGAGAGAGAACCAAGGACTGATCACCCCAATCCACAAAAGTGGAGGCAAATTTGACCCCAATAACTACCGTGGGATATGCGTCAACAGCAACTTTGGGAAATCCTCTGCATTATCATTAACAGCAGAGTCATGCATTTCCTCAGTGAAAACAATGTACTGAGCAAATGTCAAATTGGCTTTTTACCAAATTATCGTATGACAGACCATGTATTCACCCTGCACAACCTAATTGACAAACAAACAAACCAAAACAAAAGCAAAGTCTTCTCATGCTTTGTTGATTTCAAAAAAGCCTTCGACTCAATTTGGCATGATGGTCTGCTATACAAATTGATGGAAAGTGGTGTTGGGAGAAAAACATACGACATTATAAAATCCATGTACACAAACAACAAGAGTTCGGTTAAAATAGGTAAAAAACACACATTTCTTCGCACAGGGCCGTGGGGTGAGACAGGGATGCAGCTTAAGCTCCACCCTCTTCAACATATATATCAACAAATTGGCGAGGTCACTAGAACAGTCTGCAGCACCCGGCCTCACCCTACTAGAATCTGAAGTCAAATGTCCACTGTTTGCTGATGATCTGGTGCTTCTGTCACCAACCAAGGAGGGCCTACAGCAGCACCTAGATATTCTGCACAGATTCTGCCAGACCTGGGCCCTGACAGTAAATGTCAGTAAGACCAAAATAATGGTGTTCCAAAAAAAGGTCCAGTCGCCAGGACTACAAACACAAATTCCATCTAGACACCGTTGCCCTAGAGCACACAAAAAACTATACATACCTTGGCCTAAACATCAGCACCACAGGTAACTTCCACAAAGCTGTGAACGATCTGAGAGACAAGGCAAGAAGGGCCTTCTATGCCATCAAAAGGAAAATAAAATGTGACATACCAATTAGGATCTGGCTAAAAATACTTGAATCAGTTATAGAACACATTGCCCTTTATGGTTGTGTGGTCTGGGGTCCGCTCACCAACCAAGAATTCACAAACTGGGACAAACTCTGCATGCAGAATTCTGCAAAAATATCCTCTGTGTACAACGTAAAACACCAAATAATGCATGCAGAGCAGAATTAGGCCGATACACGCTAATTATCAAAATCCAGAAAAGAGACGTTAAATTCTACAACCACCGAAAAGGAAGTGATTCCCAAACCTTCCATAACAAAGCCATCACCTACAGAGAGATGAACCTGGAGAAGAGTCCCCTAAGCCAGCTGGTTCTGGGGCTCCATAACAAAGCCATTGTCACAACGTCCACAGAAGGTGGCGCCTCTCCCCGGTCGGGCGGCGCTCGGCGGTCGTCGTCGCCGGCCTACTAGCTGCCACCGATCCATGTTTCAGTGTCTGTTGGTTATGTCTGTTTTAGTCTGCACCTGTTCGTTGTTTGTCATTAGTGGGGGGTATTTAGTTTGTCTGTTTCGTTTGGGATTCGTGCGGGATTGTTGCTTGTTACGTTTATTGTAGTGGGCAGGTTTACTGTATGTATTGGATTGCGCAATGTATTTTGTTAGGCATTAGGGTTGCCGGGCTACGCCCCGTCTATTTGGATTTTGGAGCTGTTCTCCTTCCTTTTGTTGATTGCGCACCCTGCCTTGTTGCTGTGTTTGCTCTTGGCTGTATTAAACGTCTGTTCAACGGACCTCAGTCTCCTCTGCCTGACTTACCCCTTTTCCTGCTATCTTGGATAACGTGACAGCCATCATCTATAGAGAGATGAACCTGGAGAAGAGTCCACTAAGCAAGCTGGTTCTGGGGCTCTGTTCACAAACACAAACAGACCCCACAGAGCCCCAGGACAGCAACAGAATTAGACCCAACCAAATCCTGAGAAAACAAAAAGATAATTACTTGACACATTGGAAAGAATTAACAAAACAACTGAGCAAACTAGAATGCTATTTGGCCCTAAACAGAGAGTACACAGAATACCTGACCACTGTGACTGACCCAAACTTAAGGAAAGCTTTGACTATGTACAGACTCAGTGAGCATATCCTTGCTATTGAGAAAGGCCGCCATAGGCAGACCTGGCTCTCAAGAGAAGACTGGCTATGTGCACACTGCCCACACAATGAGGTGGAAACTGAGCTGCACTTCCTAACCTCCTGCCCAATGTATGACATATTAGAGACATATTTCTCTCAGATTACACAGATCCACAAAGAAATCGAAAACAAACCAGATTTTGATAAACTCCCATATCTACTGGGTGAAATACCACAGTGTGCCATCACAGCAGCAAGATTGCCACAAGAAAAGGGCAACCAGTGAAGAACAAACACCATTGTAAATACAACCCATATTTATGTTTACTTGTTTTCCCTTTTGTACTTTAACCATTTGCACATTGTTACAACACTGTATATAAACATAATATGACATTTGTAATGTCTTTATTCCTTTGGAACTTCTATGAGTGTAATGTTTACTGTTCATTTTTATTGTTTATTTCACTTTTGTATATTATCTACTTCACTTGCTTTGGCAATGTTAACATATGTTTCCCATGCCAATAAAGCCCCTTGAATTGAATTGAACTAGAGAGAGAACTAGAGAGAGAACTAGAGAGAGAGCTAGAGAGAGAAAGAGAGAACTAGAGAGAGAGGGAACTAGAGAGAGAGAAAGAACTAGAGAGAGAGAGGGAACTAGAGAGGGGAAATAGAGAACTGGAGACAGAGAGAGAAATAGAGAACTAGAGAGAGAGAGGGAACTAGAGAAAGCAAGAGAGAGAGAGAGAGAGGGAGGGAACTAGAGAGAGTGAAAGATAACTAGAGAGAGAAAGAGAGAACTTGAGAGAGAAAGGGAGAACTAGAGAAAGCAAGAGAGAAAGAGAGAGAGGGAGAGAACTAGAGAGAGAGAGAGAACTAGAGAGAGAAAAAGAGAACTAGAGAGAGAGAGAACTAGAGAGAGAAAAAGAGAACTAGAGAGAGAGAGAGAACTAGACAGAGAGAGAGAACTAGAGAGAGAGAGAGAACTAGAGAGAGAGAGAGAACTATAGAGAGAGAGAGAACTAGAGAGAGAGAGAGCCTGCTTGTGCCAGTACTAACAAGCGCACGTTTCAGTGTGTTTCCTCAGGGGGTGCTCTCCCTTCTCCCAGCCCCTTCCTCCATCTCTGTCTCTTCTGTCCTGCACGTCAGCAACGGGTTACATAAGAGAGGGGCAAAAATAGCAGCAGAGTGAAGTGGTTGGTCTCTGGGTTGGCACGCACACAGCCCCAGCAGGCCTGCAGGCCACAGCGCTATCCTGGGTACTGGCTGGGTACTGGCTGCTACCCTGGGTACTGGCTTCTACCCTGGGTACTGATTTCTACCCTGGGTACTGATTTCTACCCTGGGTACTGGTTCCTACCCTGGGTACTGATTTCTACCCTAGGTACTGACTACTAACCTGGGTACTGGCTCCTACCCTGGGTACTGATTTCTACCCTGGGTACTGATTTCTACCCTGGGTACTGGCTGCTACCCTGGGAAGGCTCTTTCTATAAAAATGCCCTTTCTATAATATCACTGTGCTCCTTGGAATGCTAGCTACGAATTAACTGAAGCACACTGGAGAATGGCTTGTGTTTATTGTTTTAAATGGAATAAGTGTGTGTGTGTGTGTGTGTGTGTGTATTACTGTGGGTTTTAGTTCCATGATGATGCGCTTTATACCTTATAGCTTGGCTTTCAAGTTCTCCCAATTTTCTTTGGGAATATCAATCAGTTGAGAAGCTTTATTTTTGTGCTTTGTGTATTCTGTGGTAGGAGAGACCATGCCCACCTGTCTTCCAAAAAACTCTCCTACCCATGTGCTATGCTCTGCCCTGTTCTGCTCTATCCTGCTCAGCTCTGTTCTGTCCAGCTCTGTTCTGCTCAGCTCTGTTCTGTTCTGTCCTGTCCTGTCCTGTTCAGTTCAGTTCTGTTCTGCTCCACTCTGTCCTGTCCTGCCCTGTTCTGTTCTGTCCTGTTCTGTTCTGTCCTGCCCTGTTCAGTCCTGTTCTGTTCTGTCCTCTTCTGTCCTGTTCAGTCCTGTTCTGTTCTGCTCTGTTCTGTCCTGTTCTGTCCTGCCCTGTTCTGTTCAGTTCTGTTCTGTTCAGTCCTCTTCTGTTCTGTTCTGTTCTGTCCTGCCCTGTTCTGTCCTGTCCTGTCCTGCTCTGTCCTGCTCTGTTCTGTCCTGCTCTGTTCTGTTCTGATCTGTCCTGTTCTGTCCTGCTCTGTTTTTCTCTGTTCTGTCCTGTCCTGCTCTGTTCTGTTCTGATCTGTCGTGTTCTGTCCTGCTCTGTTTTTCTCTGTTCTGATCTGTCCTGTTCTGTCCTACTCTGTTCTGTCCTGTCCTGTTCTGTTCTGTTCTGTTCTGCTCCACTCTATTCTGTCCTGTCCTGCTCTGTTCTGTCCTGCTCTGTTCTGTTCTGATCTGTCCTGTTCTGTCCTGCTCTGTTTTCTCTGTCCTGATCTGTTCTGCTCTGTTCTGTTCTGATCTGCTCTGTTCTGCTCTGTTTGGTCCTGCTCTGTTCTGATCTGTTCTGCTCTGTTCTGATCTGCTCTGTTCTGCTCTGTTTGGTCCTGCTCTGTTCTGCTCTGTCCTGCTCTGTCCTGCTCTGTCCTGCTCTGTCCTGCTCTGTTCTGCTCTGTTCTGCTCTGTCCTGCTCTGTTCTGCTCTGTTCTGCTCTGTCCTGCTCTGTCCTGCTCTGTTCTGCTCTGTTCTGCTCTGTTCTGCTCTGTCCTGCTCTGTCCTGCTCTGTTCTGCTCTGTTCTGCTCTGTCCTGCTCTGTTCTGCTCTGTTCTGCTCTGTCCTGCTCTGTCCTGCTCTGTTCTGCTCTGTTCTGCTCTGTTCTGCTCTGTTCTGCTGTTCTGCTCTGTTCTGCTGTTCTGCTCTGTTCTGCTCTGTTCTGCTCTGTTCTGCTCTGTTCCAGTCTTAGCTACGCTGACTATGACACTGAGTGGTTCTGAGATGTCCTCTCCTCTGCTACTCTCTCTCTGTGTGTGTGTGTGTGTGTGTGTGTGTGTGTGTGTGTGTGTGTGTGTGTGTGTGTGTGTGTGTGTGTGTGTGTTAGTTAGTTAGTTTGTGTGCGCACACATGGATGCTTGAGTCTCTCTCTGTGTGTGTGTGTGTGTGTGTGTGTGTGTGTGTGTGTGTGTGTGTGTGTGTGTGTGTGTGTGTGTGTGTGTGTGTGTGTGCGTTAGTTAGTTAGTTAGTTAGTTTGTGTGCGCACACATGGATGCATGAGTCTCTCTCTCAGTGTGTGTGTGTGTGTGTGTGTGTGTGTGTGTGTGTGTGTGTGTGTGTGTGTGTGTGTGTGTGTGTGTGTGTGTGTGTGTGTGTGTGTGTGTGTGTGTGTGTGTGTGCGAAGGCGTGTGGAACTGCTGACAGCAGGGTGAGAAAGGAACTAAAGACAGGAAGAGCAGCTGATCCCAGATTGGAGTTTTAACAGTATAACAGACTATTCCCGTAAAGATATCAAATATGACTTAGCTACTTGGTGTCGGACAGGGACACATTACAGTGTATAACCATCTCCATCAAGCATTGTTTGTCGTCTTTTGGCTGGAGCATTTAAAACTGCCATTTTGCTTCCTGAATTATGGTTCATCATCATGTCTAGTAGACCTCCCCCCCCTCCTCGTCCTCCTCCTCCCTCCTCCTCCTCCTCCTCCCTCCTCCTCCTCCTCCCCCCCCTCCTCGTCCTCCTCCTCCCTCCACTCACCCCCCCCCTCCTCGTCCTCCTCCTCCCTCCTCGTCCTCCTCCTCCCTCCTCCTCCTCCTCCTCCCTCCTCCTCCTCCTCCTCCTCCTCCTCCTCCCTCCTCCTCCTCCTCCCTCCTCCTCCTCCTCATCCCTCCTCGTCCTCCTCCTCCCTCCTCCTCCTCCTCCTCCCTCCTCCTCCTCCTCCCTCCTCCCTCCTCGTCTTCCTCCCTCCTCCTCCTCCTCCTCCTCCTCCTCCTCCTCCTCCTCCTCCCTCCTCCTCCTCCTCCTCCTCCCTCCTCCTCCTCCTCTCTGTATTTGCAGTATTTTCATAGCAGCCGGCATGGCCCTTAATCTGATTCACTTCTAACTGATTCATCCCTTTTTTTGTTGTTGCCTGTAACCGAAAAATACACAAATCTGTGCATAATGCAAGACCTACACACACACAGATAACGTACATGTGCACACATGCTTGTTCTCACACACACACACACACACACACACACACACACACACACACACACACACACACACACACACACACACACACACACACACACACCACACTCCTCATCCGGCCATGCGATTTCATCAGAATGGCAGACAGAGTGAAAGAGAGGGGGCTTTAAGGACATCCACATCCAACAGCAGCCTGAAGGAGGAAGCTAGCTGCAGGGAGGAGGGTGTGCGTGCGTGCCAGAGTTAGTACTGAAAGACATTTTCTTTCTGGAGAACATAGGAGTAGGAAACTCTTTAGGGTTTAAAGCACAGCCAAGAGGGCAGTGCCTCAACTGGCACTCTGTTTCACTATATAGGGAGCAGTGTTCCATTTGGGACGCAGGCGAGATGTGTTGTTGGGGAGAGTAGTCACATCTCACTAGTCAGCTCCCTAGAGCTTGGAGGGAAAAAACATTTTTACTCCTCTTTTGTTGCAGCATTTGGGGATTTTTGTGGGGGTGGGGGGAGGAGGTGTTTTAGGGCTTGTTGGGGGGGGGGGGTTGGATGGGTGACCTTTTGTGAAAAGTGGGCTGGTGGGGTAACCCCTAGCTCCCTCTACACCCCCGTTACCCCCTCTGTTTTCAGAAGCACCCCCATGCATTATTCAAGAGGAACAGGGAAGGTCTCATTAATCATTTCTGACGCTCTTTGTTGGATGGGGGACAAAAAGAAGGACCCCTAAAAATGAAGAGAATGAAGGAGGGAAAAGATGGGGATTTTTTACATATTTTTGGGGGGCTCAGAGTTAAGAGAGAGAAGATGTCACCAAAATGATTTACAATAACTAATCATGTTATAGGCCTAAGTATAATGATGCCGTGCATAATGTCAATGTCCTCGTTTTAACAGTGACACAATTTATCTTTCCTTGTATTCTTTTGTTTCTTCACTGACCCCCCTTTCCTCAACCACAGTCTTTAAATGAAAACTATTACATAATATTTTATTGTATTCTATCCTATTCCATTAAATTCTATTTGATAATTTCCATTACATCCTATTCTATTCCATTCTATTTTATTAAAATCCATCCTATTCCATTCTATTTGATTCTATTCCATTATATCCTATTCCATTCTATTTGATTCTATTCCATTCTATTTGATTCTAATCCATTCTATTTGATTCTATTCCATTATATCCTATTCCATTCTATTTGATTCTATTCCATTCTATTTGATTCTATTCCATTCTATTTGATTCTATTCCATTATATCCTATTCCATTCTATTTGATTCTAATCCATTCTATTTGATTCTAATCCATTCTATTTGATTCTATTCCATTATATCCTATTCCATTCTATTTGATTCTAATCCATTCTATTTGATTCTAATCCATTCTATTTTATTATAATCCATTATATCCTATTACATTCTATTTGATTCTAATCCATTCTATTTGATTCTATTCCATTCTATCCTATTCAATTCCATTTTGTTTATCTGCTCTACTCCTATTTTAATATCTTTCCTAGTCCCTTATTTATAAACCCAGTCTCTCCTAGTCTCTTATTTATAAACCCCAGTCTCTCCTAGTCCCTTATTTATAACCCCAGTCTCCTAGTCTCTTATTTATAACCCCAGTCTTTCCTAGTCCCTTATTTATAACCCCAGTCTCTCCTAGTCTCTTATTTATAAACCCAGTCTCTCCTAGTCTCTTATTTATAAACCCCAGTCTCTCCTAGTCTCTTATTTATAACCCCAGTCTCTCCTAGTCCCTTATTTATAACCCCAGTCTCTCCTAGTCTCTTATTTATAAACCCAGTCTCTCCTAGTCTCCTTATTTATAACCCCAGTCTCTCCTAGTCTCTTATTTATAACCCCAGTCTCTCCTAGTCTCTTATTTATAACCCCAGTCTCTCCTAGTCTCTTATTTATAACCCCAGTCTCTCCTAGTCTCCTTATTTATAAACCCAGTCTTTCCTAGTCCCTTATTTATAAACCCAGTCTCCTAGTCTCTTATTTATAACCCCAGTCTCTCCTAGTCTCTTATTTATAACCCAGTCTCTCCTAGTCTCTTATTTATAAACCCAGTCTCTCCTAGTCCCTTATTTATAACCCCAGTCTCTCCTAGTCTCTTATTTATAACCCCAGTCTCTCCTAGTCTCTTATTTATAAACCCCAGTCTCTCCTAGTCCCTTATTTATAAACCCAGTCTCTCCTAGTCCCTTATTTATAAACCCCAGTCTCTCCTAGTCTCTTATTTATAACCCCAGTCTCTCCTAGTCTCTTATTTATAAACCCAGTCTCTCCTAGTCCCTTATTTATAACCCCAGTCTCTCCTAGTCCCTTATTTATAAACCCAGTCTCTCCTAGTCTCCTTATTTATAAACCCAGTCTCTCCTAGTCTCCTTATTTATAACCCCAGTCTCTCCTAGTCTCTTATTTATAAACCCAGTCTCTCCTAGTCTCTTATTTATAAACCCAGTCTCTCCTAGTCCCTTATTTATAACCCCAGTCTCTCCTAGTCTCTTATTTATAAACCCAGTCTCCTAGTCTCTTATTTATAAACCCCAGTCTCTCCTAGTCTCCTTATTTATAACCCCAGTCTCTCCTAGTCTCTTATTTATAAACCCCAGTCTCTCCTAGTCTCTTATTTATAACCCCAGTCTCCTAGTCTCTTATTTATAAACCCAGTCTCTCCTAGTCTCCTTATTTATAAACCCAGTCTCTCCTAGTCTCCTTATTTATAACCCCAGTCTCTCCTAGTCTCTTATTTAGAACCCCAGTCTCTCCTAGTCTCCTTATTTATAACCCCAGTCTCTCCTAGTCTCTTATTTATAACCCCAGTCTCTCCTAGTCTCTTATTTATAACCCCAGTCTCCTAGTCTCTTATTTATAAACCCAGTCTCTCCTAGTCTCCTTATTTATAAACCCAGTCTCTCCTAGTCTCCTTATTTATAACCCCAGTCTCTCCTAGTCTCTTATTTATAACCCCAGTCTCTCCTAGTCTCTTATTTATAACCCCAGTCTCTCCTAGTCTCTTATTTATAAACCCCAGTCTCTCCTAGTCTCTTATTTATAACCCCAGTCTCTCCTAGTCTCTTATTTATAAACCCAGTCTCTCCTAGTCTCTTATTTATAACCCCAGTCTCTCCTAGTCTCCTTATTTATAACCCCAGTCTCTCCTAGTCTCTTATTTATAAACCCAGTCTCTCCTAGTCCCTTATTTATAACCCCAGTCTCTCCTAGTCTCCTTATTTATAACCCCAGTCTCTCCTAGTCTCTTATTTATAAACCCAGTCTCTCCTAGTCTCTTATTTATAACCCCAGTCTCTCCTAGTCTCTTATTTATAAACCCAGTCTCTCCTAGTCTCTTATTTATAACCCCAGTCTCTCCTAGTCTCTTATTTATAAACCCCAGTCTCCTAGTCTCTTATTTATAAACCCCAGTCTCTCCTAGTCTCTTATTTATAAACCCCAGTCTCCTAGTCTCTTATTTATAAACCCCAGTCTCTCCTAGTCCCTTATTTATAAACCCAGTCTCCTAGTCTCTTATTTATAAACCCAGTCTCTCCTAGTCTCTTATTTATAAACCCCAGTCTCTCCTAGTCTCTTATTTATAAACCCAGTCTCTCCTAGTCCCTTATTTATAACCCCAGTCTCTCCTAGTCTCTTATTTATAACCCCAGTCTCTCCTAGTCTCTTATTTATAAACCCCAGTCTCTCCTAGTCCCTTATTTATAAACCCAGTCTCCTAGTCTCTTATTTATAACCCCAGTCTCTCCTAGTCCCTTATTTATAAACCCAGTCTCCTAGTCTCTTATTTATAACCCCAGTCTCTCCTAGTCTCTTATTTATAACCCCAGTCTCTCCTAGTCCCTTATTTATAAACCCAGTCTCCTAGTCTCTTATTTATAACCCCAGTCTCTCCTAGTCCCTTATTTATAAACCCAGTCTCCTAGTCTCTTATTTATAACCCCAGTCTCTCCTAGTCCCTTATTTATAAACCCAGTCTCCTAGTCTCTTATTTATAAACCCAGTCTCTCCTAGTCTCCTTATTTATAACCCCAGTCTCTCCTAGTCTCTTATTTATAACCCCAGTCTCTCCTAGTCTCTTATTTATAAACCCAGTCTCTCCTAGTCTCTTATTTATAAACCCAGTCTCCTAGTCTCTTATTTATAACCCCAGTCTCTCCTAGTCTCTTATTTATAACCCCAGTCTCTCCTAGTCCCTTATTTATAAACCCAGTCTCTCCTAGTCTCCTTATTTATAAACCCAGTCTCTCCTAGTCTCCTTATTTATAACCCCAGTCTCTCCTAGTCCCTTATTTATAACCCCAGTCTCTCCTAGTCTCTTATTTATAAACCCAGTCTCCTAGTCTCTTATTTATAAACCCCAGTCTCTCCTAGTCTCCTTATTTATAAACCCAGTCTCTCCTAGTCTCCTTATTTATAACCCCAGTCTCTCCTAGTCTCTTATTTATAAACCCAGTCTCTCCTAGTCCCTTATTTATAACCCCAGTCTCTCCTAGTCTCTTATTTATAAACCCCAGTCTCTCCTAGTCTCTTATTTATAACCCCAGTCTCTCCTAGTCCCTTATTTATAAACCCAGTCTCTCCTAGTCTCTTATTTATAAACCCAGTCTCTCCTAGTCTCCTTATTTATAAACCCAGTCTCTCCTAGTCTCTTATTTATAACCCCAGTCTCTCCTAGTCCCTTATTTATAAACCCAGTCTCTCCTAGTCTCTTATTTATAAACCCAGTCTCTCCTAGTCTCTTATTTATAACCCCAGTCTCTCCTAGTCTCTTATTTATAACCCCAGTCTCTCCTAGTCTCTTATTTATAAACCCCAGTCTCTCCTAGTCTCTTATTTATAACCCCAGTCTCTCCTAGTCTCTTATTTATAAACCCAGTCTCCTAGTCCCTTATTTATAAACCCAGTCTCTCCTAGTCTCTTATTTATAACCCCAGTCTCCTGGTCTCTTATTTATAACCCCAGTCTCTCCTAGTCTCCTTATTTATAAACCCAGTCTCCTAGTCCCTTATTTATAAACCCAGTCTCTCCTAGTCTCTTATTTATAAACCCCAGTCTCTCCTAGTCTCTTATTTATAACCCCAGTCTCTCCTAGTCTCTTATTTATAAACCCAGTCTCTCCTAGTCTCTTATTTATAAACCCCAGTCTCTCCTAGTCCCTTATTTATAAACCCAGTCTCCTAGTCTCTTATTTATAACCCCAGTCTCTCCTAGTCTCTTATTTATAAACCCAGTCTCCTAGTCTCTTATTTATAACCCCAGTCTCTCCTAGTCTCTTATTTATAAACCCAGTCTCCTAGTCTCTTATTTATAAACCCAGTCTCTCCTGGTCTCTTATTTATAACCCCAGTCTCTCCTAGTCTCTTATTTATAACCCCAGTCTCTCCTAGTCTCCTATTTATAACCCCAGTCTCTCCTAGTCTCTTATTTATAACCCCAGTCTCTCCTAGTCCCTTATTTATAACCCCAGTCTCTCCTAGTCTCTTATTTATAAACCCAGTCTCTCCTAGTCTCCTTATTTATAAACCCCAGTCTCTCCTAGTCCTTTTTGCTTCCAAAATATTGTCATTAACCGTTTGTCATCCAGTGTCATGGTGTGAGTCATGTGGGGCGTGAGGTGGCAATGGAGGTGGTTGCCATGGCGGTGGCTGGTTTGCTACCCCCGAGGTCACACGGGAAGGTCATGGGCAACGATCGGCGAGACAGCCAATCAGAGAGCGCCGTTGTGGTGCCCTTTAAAGGAAGCGATGGTGGCGGCCATAAGTCTCATCACACTGAGAGCTGGGGGGAGGATGGCCTGCATATATATATATATATATATATATATATATATAGAGAGAGAGAGAGAGAGAATATATGAGGTAGGAATGGATGGAAGAGGGACAGAGAGAATATGAGGTAGGAATGGATGGAAGAGGGACAGAGAGAATATGAGGTAGGAATGGATGGAAGAGGGACAGAGAGGGGAAGCAATAGAGAGAGAAAGGAGACAAGAGAGGTAAAGATGGAAAGAGCGAGAGATTCATAGAGGGACAGATTGCCATACAGAGACTCTGATGCCAAACGTCCCCGGGATAGTGGCATTTGAAAAGCAGAAAATAGACGCAAGCTATTTGGCTGCTTAGCAGTACAGATGCTGTATCTTAATTTGGTCATCCTATTGTTGCAAGAATATTCCTGCACAGGAAGAAATGTAGTTAGTGTATTCAAGGTTTAAAAATACTGCTTAAGTTTGTAATTTCCACTTTAAAATGTCAGACGTGATCTTCCCTAACGAAAAATGTATCAACCCCCTATATAAAATGTCATAACGTGTTCCCCCCTATCTTTAATGATATTTTATTGTTACTTTTTATAACATTTTTTACTTTTGTTTATTTAGTAAATCTTTTCTTATTAATCTTTTTGGGGATTTGTTTTTTACCCCTTTTTCTCCCAATTTCCTGGTATTCAATTGGTAGTTACAGTCTTGTCCCATCGCTGCAACTCCCATACGGACTCAGGAGAGGCAAAGGTCAAGAGCCATGCGTCCTCTGAAACACAACCCAGCCAAGCCGCACTGCTTCTTGACACAATGCCACTTAAACCGGAAGCCAGCCGCACCAATGTGTCGGAGGAAACACCTGGCGACCATGTCAGCGTGCACTGTGCCCGGCCTGCCACAAGAGTCGCTAGTGCGCGATGGGACAAGAACATCCCTGCTGGCCAAATCCTCCCCTAACCCAGACGACGCTGGGCCAATTGTGCACCGCCCCATTGGTTTCCCGGTCGCGACCCGGCTGCGACAGAGCCTGGACTCGAACCAGGATCAGTGCGATGCAGTGCCTTAGACCACTGCGCCACTTGGGAGGCAGTAAATATTTTCTACACCTGTTGTAGTCGGCGCATGTGACAAATACAATTTGATTTGATTTGAAAAATTATATTTCCCATTTCCTGTTGCTGCAGGATTCTTTTCCTGCTGTGTGAAACTGGCTCAAATGAAAATGTGGGATCTGTACCAATTAAGGTGGCACCTTAATTGAGGAGGACGGGCTCAAAGTAAAGACTGGAACATAATAAATGGAATGGTATCGAACGGTTTCCATGTGATTAATACTATTCCATTTACTCCGTTCCAGCCATTATTATGAGCCGTCCTCCCCTCACCAGCCCCCTGTGTTCTGCACGTATACGGGAGCCAAGTCTTCTCCAACGCGACTGACCTAAAGCTGATGAAAATATTGAGAAGCTCCAGAGCACAGCTTGATAAGGCGCGCTAGCAACCTGAGAATGAGAAACAGATACACTGTCTGTCCCCACCAGAAATATACTGAACAAAAATATAAACAAACTCTAAATGCAACAATTTCAAAGATTTTACTACAGTTCACTTAAGGAAATCAGTCAATTCAATTAAATTCATTAGGCCCTAATCTATGGATTTCACATGACTGTGCAGGGGTGCAGCAATGGGAGGGCATAGCCAATCAGAAAGAGTTTTTCCCCCACAAAGGTCTTCATTACAGACAGAAATACTGACCAACACTTTACATGTTGTGTTTATTTTTTTGATCAGTGTAGATATATAGAGATGTTGAAATTGATAACTTAATGACAGATGTCATTTCAGTTCAGTTTAAATGTTGATTTAGTTTAGTGAGCGAACAGTACAATTTTACTATAATTCCTGGCATTGTTTCAGCCTCCTCTAACAGTGTGTACAGGTATGAAGCAACAGGCAGACCATGGCACACAGTACCATTCATCCAATCTACAGCTCCAGTCCCTCTCAGCAGGAGCTGGTCCTCAACACCAGACAGGCCTACCAAGAGGCATTGAACACCTTCTAACAGTACATTAAAAGATACGTACAGACACATACACACAAACGCATCCATGGGCGCACGTGCGAACGCAATCCAATGGATACACACTCATGCACGCACGCACACACACTCATTCCCTCACTCACTCACCAAAGGGTTATACCAAACTCCTTATCACTACCAGAGCTAACCCTGAAATACTTCATACACTACACTACACTACTCACACTGCATTACACTACTCACACTACACTACTCACACTACACTACTCACACTACACTACTCACACTGCACTACACTACTCACACTGCATTACACTACTCACACTACACTACTCACACTACACTACTCACACTACACTACTCACACTACACTACTCACACTACACTACTCACACTACACTACACTACTCACACTACACTACACTACTCACACTACACTACTCACACTGCACTACACTACTCACACTACACTACTCACACTACACTGCTCACACTACACCACTCACACTACACTACACTACTCACACTACACTACTCACACTACACTACTCACTTACACTACACCACTCACACTACACTACACTACTCACACTGCACTACACTACTCACACTACACTACTCACACTACACTACTCACACTGCACTACACTACTCACACTACACTAGTCACACTACACTACTCACACTGCACTACACTACTCACACTACACTACTCACACTACACTACTCGCACTGCACTACACTACTCAAACTACACTACTCACTCTGCACTACACTACACTACTCACACTACACTACACTACCCACACTACATTACACTACTCACACTACACTACACTACTCACACTACACTACTCACACTACACTCCTCACACTACACTCCTCACACTACACAACTCACACTACACTGCTCACACTACACTACACTACTCACACTACACTACACTACTCACACTGCATTACACTACTCACACTACACTACTCACACTACATTGCACTACACTACACTACTCACACTACACTCACACTACATTACACTACAATACTCACATGTCACTACTCACACTACACTACTCACACTACACTACTCACACTACACTAGTCACACTACACTACACTACTCACACTACACTACTCACACTACACTACTCACACTACACTACTCACACTACACTAGTCACACTACACTACACTACTCACACTACACTACACTACTCACACTACACTAGTCACACTACACTACACTACTCACACTACACTACTCACACTACACTACACTACTCACACTACACTACTCACACTACACTACACTACACTACTCACACTACACTACTCACACTACACTACACTACTCACACTACACTACTCACACTACACTACACTACACTACTCACACTACACTACTCACACTACACTACACTACACTACACTACTCACACTACACTACTCACACTACACTACACACACTACACTACACTACTCACACTACACTACTCACACTACACTACTCACACTACATTACACTACTCACACTACTCACACTACACTACTCACACTGCACTACACTGCTCACATTACACTACTCACACTACACTTCACTACTCACACTACACTACTCACTCTGCACTACACTACTCACACTACACTACACTCACCTTCCTCTTACACTTCACTAACCAAATCACACCCCAATCCACTTCATGATAAGGTGTTTATCTGACTCAATGACACTTGATATCACATGCCATTTTGTAAAATGTCCTTTTGCCTCTTTTGCTTTGCTTGTCTCCAGCAAGTCATGATGCATTGCTAGCAAATTATAACCATTCCATAACGTAGAACCACTTGCAGCCATGCAAACCATTCTGTAAGCCATGTATCACCAAAGTAGCCATTTTAGGCTACTACCAAGGCACCATTTTGGGTCTCTCTGAGTCAGTTGCAATGAAGAGATGTGTCTCCAGACCGTCAGATGAAACTGTTGATGCCAGTGTTTGACACAGTGTTTGATACATCAGAGACGTCAGCAGTGAGAAATCGGTTGTCCCTGTTGTTGTTTTTTGTTGAGTCAGGTCACTGTCAACAGCTGCTGACCCCCCAAACACACACACTCTTGTGTGTGTCCTTCTGTGACAGCCACTGGTGATGGGGTTGACACTGTGACTCCCCCTCAGGCTCTGGGGCACACGTCCGGAAGGACAGACGGACCTAGCCCTCCACCCCCCTCGTCCCTTGGGTCCTGTGTGTTGGTCAGGAGATGTTTGTGGGTTTGGGCCTGGGGTGTGAGAATCATGTTTGTGTGTGTGTGTGTGTGTGTGCGTGCGTGCGTGTGTGTGCGTGCGTGCGTGCGTGCGCATGCCTGGAACAGCCCGTCAGTCTCTGCTCTGTGATCTGATTGCATCCCCCCTGTCCCCCCTCTGTCCCCTCTTTGGTCCCAGCTGCCACCCCAGCCTTTGACCCACGGCCGGGGGGTGGGGGGGTCGCCGTCAGGAAAAACTGACAGCCCCCTGGTCCATGACCCCGGGACTAAACTGTTACCATGGCAATCCCATTCCCCTCTGAATAGGATGGGATGAAGAGATGGAGGTACACGTGCATTTCAGAGTCGGTTTGGATTCATGTGCCATTAGAGAGAGAGAGAGAGAGAGAGAGAGAGAGAGAGAGAGAGAGAGAGAGAGAGAGAGAGAGAGAGAGAGAGAGAGAAATATGGAGAGACGCGGGGTGTCATTCTAAAGCCTGTGTCACACAAAACAATTTGGAATCAATTTCTGTTGCAGATGCAATTTGCAATAGAGTGACATCAACTCAAGCCACTTTGCTGATACACAAAGCAATTCAAACGCAATTGAAATTGCATACAACATCCAATCCTGTCATACATCACATCATGGTTTCATAAATTATTTGTTTATCCAAACGTTTGGTAATTGTAACAGCATATAGATATAGAAAAAAGCTGACTACAATTTTAGCTAGTTAGCCAAAATATTGCCTATTTGCCAACCATGTTATACCAAGCTAGCTAGCGACGAGCTAAGCTTGCTAGCCAGTTAGTGCAGTTAATGTTGGATAAGTCCAGCTGAAACTGAATAGAGAAAGGTCGTAATTCACTTTAAAAAATTACATTTATTGACTGCCAGACCATGTCGATAAATCATGACTAGTCATTGTTTCTAGAATAGTTTTTTACACATTTCCCATTTGGCATGTCTGTTTTGTTGTGGTTTGCAGCAGCACTGACAGCTGTGTTGACATGACAACTGGGTCAGAGTTCCGAAGGGAATGATATGATGAGTCATGCAAACTTCTTTCTGCTCACTGATTGGACATTGCATACAGTCAGTTATGTGAAACAGGATCTCTTTTGAGGCAATGCAATTGAGCTGCAGATACCTTTGGGGGGAAAACACATCAAGCAACCCATATAAAACTTTGTTGCAAACAATTTGACGTTTAGAGAAATGCCATGATCCAGAGCAGCAAGCGTAACAAAAACACTTTGACATTTGGAGAGCTATTAGCATGTGTAAAGATCCATGACCTTCCAGAGCCGACTAATCAACACTGGTCAAGTGCTGATTTTATTCTGACTTCTCAATACTGATCCTTCTCTAATTCTTATCATTAAAGATATTCCGAGTTACATGTCACGTAGGATAAGCCCAGGCGTTGTTATTGAGAGGCTAACCTCTAACACCAGTCTTCCAAATGGAAGTACCTGGCTGTACCAGCGGATAGGGGGCCTGCTGCCGTTGGGGCTGTTCAAGTTCACAAAAGTTCAAACAATTGACAATAAAGGTCCATGAAATGTTTCCTTCACAGGGAGCTTAAGGCCTTGTTGGTTAGTTTTGACAGTTTCATTGCATATTCTAGCTAGAGATTACTAAATATTTTGTATTTAACTTTTTATCATTGATATTGATTATTGTACTGCACCTTTTATACATGCTGTAAACTGTGTGTGTTTATGACCAATACTGTTTGATTGATTGAGAGATGTTTCTCATGTAGAACTGGGTCGTATTCATTAGGCACCAAACGGAAAATAATGGTCTGAAACAGAGAGGGACTACTTGTCCAATGAGAAACATTTTTTTTTGTACGTTTTTCGTTGCATACGTTAATGAATACGATCCTGCCGTAGTAGGAATTCTGTGTCTCTATGATGCAGTAAATGGTTAGTATTTTCTATGTACCCCGAGAGAGATCAGAGAGATTTCTCCCAAGTGGCGCAGCGATCTAAGGCACTGCATCTCAGTGCAAGAGATGTCACTACAGTACCTGGTTTGAATCCAGGCTGTATCACATCCTACCGTGATTGGGAGTCCCATAGGGCGGCGCACAATTGGCCCAGTGTTGTCCGGGTTTGGCCGGGGGGTAGGCCGTCATTGTAAGTAAGAATATGTTCTTAACTGACTTGCCCAGTTTAATAAACGTGAAATAATAAAAAATTGTTTTCGAAGAATCGGTCATAATAGCTGATGTGATATGAAATTACTATTACTCTGCCGTCTCATTACGGTGTGTGTGTGTGTGTGTGTGTGTGTGTGTGTGTGTGTGTGTGAGAGAGACCCCCCCTAAAAGCACATTCCCATCCATGGAGAGATGTGGTTGGTTGGCTTGGCAATAAACACTAGAGGCTACCAAGATACTGTACCATGGTCATCTCAACACGACCTAGATTCTACCCCACTGCCAACCTGCTGGCCTGCCACACTCACACACACAGACTCAAACACACACACACACACATCCCAATGAATAATTAACCCCTACTGCAGGGCATGTAGTCTCTTAACTTCAGCACAGCAACAAAAAAATGCTAAAAGTATGTGCGTATTTAAAGCAACAAAGAAAATGTGAGGCAGTAAAGCTTGTTTAAGCACAAGAGGAGTGGAGGGCATGGAGGAGAGGAGAGGGGGATGAGGAGAGGAAGAGGTGGGGGTTCGCTATAATTAAATTTGAAATTTGCAGAACATCAAAGACTTCTGGAGCACCGCTGGTGTGCTGAGGAGTACTCTAACACTCCCTCCCTCACGCTCTCATTCTCTCTCCCCTCCCTCCCTCTCTAACGCTCTCTTTCTCTCTCCCCTCCCTCCCTCTCTAATGCTCTTTTTCTCTCTCCCCTCCCTCTCTAACGCTCTCTTTCTCTCTCCCCTCATCTCTCTTTCTCTCTCCCCTCCCTCCCTCTCTAACGCTCTCTATCTCTCTCCCCTCATCTCTCTTTCTCTCTCCACTCCATCCCTCTCTAACGCTCTCTATCTCTCTCTCCTCCCTCTCTAATGCTCTCTTTCTCTCTCCCCTCCCTCCCTCCCTCCCTATCTCTCTTTCTCTCTCCCCTCCCTCCCTCTCTATCTCTCTTTCTCTCTCCCGTCCCTCCCTCTCTAAGAGGGTAGGAGGAGAGAGAAAGAGTGTAGGAGGAGAGAGAAAAAGGGTAGGAAGAGAGAAAGAGGGTAGAGGAAAGAGAAAGAGTGTAGGAGAAATTGGGGGAGGGTGGGGCTGTGTGCGGTTTAATGTGTAGAACAATGTTTTTTATTAAGCCAGACTGTGTGTGTGTGTGTGTGTGTGTGTGTGTGTGTGTGTGTGTGTGTGTGTGTGTGTGTGTGTGTGTGTGTGTGTGTGTGTGTGTGTGTGTGCGTGCGTGCGTGCGTGCATGCGTGTGTGTGTGTGTGTGAGTGCGTGCGTAATCGGAGCCTTGGTGGAGCAAGTGTGTCCTCCGATGAGAGGGTGTGTCTTAATGAGCTATTGGGGGGAAGAGGAGAAGAGAAAGAGGGTAGGAGGGAGAGAGAGAGGATTGGAGGGAGAGAAAGAGGGTAGGAGGGAGAGAGAGAGGGTTGAGGGAGAGAAAGAGGGTAGGAGGGAGAGAAAGAGGGTAGGAGGGAGAGAGAGAGGGTTGAGGGAGAGAAAGAGGGTAGGAGGGAGAGAGAGAGGGTTGAGGGAGAGAAAGAGGGTAGGAGGGAGAGAGAGGGTTGGAGGGAGAGAAAGAGGGTAGGAGGGAGAGAGAGAGGGTTGGAGGGAGAGAGAGAGGGTTGAGGGAGAGAAAGAGGGTAGGAGGGAGAGAAAGAGGGTAGGAGGGAGAGAGAGGGTTGGAGGGAGAGAAAGAGGGTAGGAGGGAGAGAGAGGGTTGGAGGGAGAGAAAGAGGGTAGGAGGGAGAGAGAGAGGGTAGGAGGAGAGAGAAAGAAGCTAGGAGGGAAAGAAAGAGGGTAGAAGGGAGCGACATAGGGTAGGAGGAAGAGGAAGTGGTTAGTAGAAAGAGAAAGTGGGTAAGAGGGAGAGAGAAAGACGGTATGAGGAGTGTTTGGGGATAAAAGTCTGGAAGAGAAATCCAGGATTCTTGAGTGAGGGAAGACCTGCTCTTTTCAGGGCTCTAATTTGTGTACAGTACCTGTGCTTTTTTTTCTTTAAATCTCTAATAGCTCTATAGTAACTATCAGTTATAACTCTATGAGCTCTATAGTAACTACCAGTTATATCTCTATCAGCTCTATAGTAACTATCAGTTATATCTCTATCTCTATAGTAACTATCAGTTATATCTCTATCTCTATAGTAACTATCAGTTATAACTCTATGAGCTCTATAGTAACTACCAGTTATATCTCTATCAGCTCTATAGTAACTATCAGTTATATCTCTATCTCTATAGTAACTATCAGTTATATCTCTATCTCTATAGTAACTATCAGTTATAACTCTATGAGCTCTATAGTAACTATCAGTTATATCTCTATCTCTATAGTAACTATCAATTATAACTCTATGAGCTCTATAGTAACTACCAGTTATATCTCTATCAGCTCTATAGTAACTATCAGTTATATCTCTATCTCTATAGTAACTATCAGTTATATCTCTATCTCTATAGTAACTATCAGTTATATCTCTATCAGCTCTACAGTAACTATCAGTTATATCTCTATCTCTATAGTAACTACCAGTTATATCTCTATCTCTATAGTAACTACCAGTTATATCTCTATCTCTATAGTAACTATCAGTTATATCTCTATCTCTATAGTAACTACCAGTTATATCTCTATCTCTATAGTAACTACCAGTTATATCTCTATCTCTATAGTAACTACCAGTTATATCTCTATCTCTATAGTAACTATCAGTTATATCTCTATCAGCTCTATAGTAACTATCAGTTATATCTCTATCTCTATAGTAACTACCAGTTATATCTCTATCTCTATAGTAACTATCAGTTATATCTCCAATAGCTCTATAGTAACTATCAGTTATATCTCTATCTCTATAGTAACTATCAGTTATATCGCTATCAGCTCTATAGTAACTATCAGTTATATCTCTATCGCTATAGTAACTATCAGTTATATCTCTAATAGCTCTATAGTAACTATCAGTTATATCTCTATCTCTATAGTAACTACCAGTTATATCTCTATCTCTATAGTAACTATCAGTTATATCTCTATCAGCTCTATAGTAACTATCAGTTATATCTCTATCTCTATAGTAACTATCAGTTATATCTCTATCTCTATAGTAACTATCAGTTATATCTCTATCAGCTCTATAGTAACTATCAGTTATATCTCTATCAGCTCTATAGTAACTATCAGTTATATCTCTATCTCTATAGTAACTATCAGTTATATCTCTATCTCTATAGTAACTATCAGTTATATCTCTATCTCTATAGTAACTACCAGTTATATCTCTATCTCTATAGTAACTACCAGTTATATCTCTATCTCTATAGTAACTATCAGTTATATCTCCAATAGCTCTATAGTAACTATCAGTTATATCTCTATCTCTATAGTAACTATCAGTTATATCGCTATCAGCTCTATAGTAACTATCAGTTATATCTCTATCTCTATAGTAACTATCAGTTATATCTCTAATAGCTCTATAGTAACTATCAGTTATATCTCTATCAGCTCTATAGTAACTATCAGTTATATCTCTATCTCTATAGTAACTATCAGTTATATCTCTATCTCTATAGTAACTATCAGTTATATCTCTATAGTAACTATCAGTTATATCTCTATCAGCTCTATAGTAACTATCAGTTATATCTCTATGAGCTTTATGGTCCATCATACCATCTCACACTTTAAACATTTTATTTATTTAATCAGGGCCAGGCAAGCAAATTAGTAACAAGTGGCCTGTACTCAAGCATGCACGCACGCACAGACACACACAACTCACTCCTACTTATCCATCTTCTAGTATAACACCTGTGAATGCTACAATCCTCTGTCGTTCCCCATTGAATATGCCAGACCCAAGTAATACATGCCTACACTCTCAGAAAAAAGGGTTCAAAAGGGTTCTTCGGCTGTCCCCATATGAGAACCCTTTTTGGTTCCAGGTAGAACCATTTTGGGTTCTACTCGGAACCAAATGTGTTCTACCTGGAACCAACAAGGATTCTTCAAAGGGTTCTCCAATGGGGACATAAGGGTTCTCCTATGGGGACATAAGAGTTCTCCTATGAGGACATAAGGGTTCTCCTATGAGGACAGCCGAAGAACCCTTTTAGGTTCTGGGAAAGCACTTTTCTTTTCTAAGAGTGTATTTTGTTCTTTTTTCTAAGAGTGTATTTTACTACTACACTAGTGTGCATTTCTATGTACGTGTGTACCTTATGTACTTTGACAGTCATGCACGTGTAGAAATAAAATAAATGTTCATAGGCGAGCGGTGTAGTATCTCACAGCGCTACATGAGTGCTGTGGAAAAGCACCACTGCTAGTTGTTCTCTGCCTCCCCCACAACATGTAGGACCGTGCTCGGGCTGCAGATTAGAGAGGCAACCTAAAATGGATGCCTGACCCGCTCTCTGAGTGGGATGAGCTGGAGACGCACACACACTCTTCATCCGTTGCAATCACACACACACACACACACACACACACACACACACACACACACACACACACACACACACACACACACACACACACACACACACACACACACACACACACACATAAATGAGCATGAACACACACAATCACATCGACTAGAAGACACACACACACACAGCAGATGTATTTTACATACGTGATGTGCTGTCAGTTCACAGTTCCCACAAAGAACAAACAGTAAAATGGATTTTCTATCCTCTTCAGATTTACTTTCGGAGCCATTCTGTCAAGACGTAACATGGCGGCTTTCCTTTTTCTTTCGCTCACACCTCTACACACTCCTTGTGAAGGGTCCCAGTAAAGGTGCTGTTAGAGAGGGCGGATTTAGGCTCTGTCGCTATCCTGAACCTGTCGGGAGACAGCGTTACTAGCCAGGCCTCTGAAGAGTCTTCTCTGTAATCCCTTTACTGGTCCTCTTTTTTTACAGCAAAAGAGAGGAGAGCATACTCTAGCTGTTTCCTCTCCTTCACTGTCAATCTCCAAACCCTCTTTCATGAGAACTTGTTCTCAACTAGCCTACCTGGTTAAATAAAGGTGAAATAAAAAATAAATAAAAAATCTCCCTGACTGTCCATCTCCATCACTTTTTCCTCTCCCTGACTGTGCATTTCCATCTCTCTTTCTTCTCCCTGACTGTCCATCTCCATCTCTCTTTCTTCTCCCTGACTGTCCATCTCATCTCTCTTTCATCTCCCTGACTGTCCATCTCATCTCTCTTTCATCTCCCTGACTGTGCATTTCCATCTCTCTTTCATCTCCCTGACTGTCCATCTCATCTCTCTTTCATCTCCCTGACTGTCCATCTCCATCCCTCTTTCCTCTCCTTGACTGTCAATCTCCATTTCTCTTTCATCTCCCTGACTGTCCATCTCTCTTTCATCTCTTTGACTGTCCATCTCCATCTCTCTTTCATCTCTTTGACTGTCCATCTCCATCTCTCTTTCATCTCCCTGACTGTCCATCTCTCTTTCATCTCTTTGACTGTCCATCTCCATCCCTCTTTCCTCTCCCTGACTGTCCATCTCCATCTCTCTTTCCTCTCCCTGAGTGGCCATCTCTATCTCTCTTTCATCTTTCGCATCCTCAGAGCATGCGCAGACCAGCTGGCTGGTGTGTTTACGGACATATTCAATCAGTCCTTATCCCAGTCTGCTGTTCCCACATGCTTCAAGATGACCACCATTGTTCCTGTTCCCAAGAAAGCTAAGGTAACTGAACTAAATGACTATCGCCCTGTAGCACTCACTTCTGTCATCATGAAGTGCTTTGAGAGACAAGTCAAGGATCATATCACCTCCACCCTACCTGTTATCCTAGACCCAGTCCAAATTTACCAACCGCCCCAATAGGTCCACAGATGATGGCATCGCAATCGCACTGCACACTGCCCTGTCAAATCTGGACAAGAGGAATACCTATGTAATAATGCCGTTCATTGAATTCAGCTCAGCATTCAACACCATAGTACCCTCCAAGCTCATCATGAAGCTTGAGACCCTAGGCCTCGAACCCGCCCTGTACAACTGGGTCCTGGACTTCGTGACGGGCCACCCCCCAGGTGATGAAGGTAGGAAACATCTCGACTCCGTTGATCCTCAACACTGGGGCCCCACAAGAGTACATTCTCAGCCCTCTCCTGTACTCCCTGTTCACCTACGACTGCGTGGCCATGCACGCCTCCAACTCAATCATCAAGTTTGCAGACGACACTACGGTGGTAGGCCTGATTTCAACAATGACAAGACAGCCTACAGGGAGGAGGTGAGGGCCCTCGGAGGGTGGTGTCAGGACAATAACCTCTCACTCAATGTCAGCAAAACAAAAGAGATTATCGTGGATTTCAGGAAACAGCAAAGGGAGCACCCTCCTATCCACATCGACGGGACAGTAGTGGAGAAGGTGAAACATTTTAAGTTCCTCAGTGTACACATCACTGACAATCTGAATGGTCCACCCACACAGACAGTGTGATGAAGAAGGCGCAACAGCGCCTCTTCAACCTCAGGAGCTGATGAAATTTGGCTTGTCACCTAAAACCCTCACCAACATTTACAGATGCACAATTGAGAGCATCCTGTCGGGCTGTATCACCTCCTGGTACGGCAACTGCACCGCGCCCAAACCGCAAGGCTCTCCAAAGGGTAATGCGGTCTGCATAATGCATCATCACCCTCCAGGACACCTACAACACCTGATGTCACAGAAAGGCAAAGAAGGTAATGAAGGACAATAACCACTCGAGCCACTACCTGTTCACACTGCTTCCATCCAGAAGGCAAGGTCAGTACAGGTGCATCAGAGCTGTCACAGAGATTGAAAAACAGAGGGATTGAAAAACAGCTTCTATCTCAAGGCCATCAGATTGTTAAACAGCCACCACTAGCACAGAGAGGCTACTGCCTACCTACAGACTTCATATCATTGGCCACTTTAATAAATGGAATACTTGTCACTTTAATAATGCCACTTTAAGGATGTTTCCATATCTCGCATTACTCATCTCATACGTATATAATGTATACTGTATCCTTCGCTATCTATTCTTTACTATCTTTTGCATCTTAGCCACTCTGTCACTGCTCATCCATATATTTTATACTTATTCTCATCCCACACACTAGATTGTGTGTATTAGGTTTTGTTGTGGAATTTGTTAGATATTAGGTTTTGTTGTGGAATTGTTAGATATTACCTGTTAGATACTGCTGCACTGTCGGATCTAGAAGCATAAGCATTTCACTACACTCGCAATAACATCTGCTAACCATGTGTATGTGACCAATAACATTTGATTTGATTTGATCTCCCTGACTGTCCATCTCCATCTCTCGTTCCTCTGCCTGACTGTCAATCTCCATCCCTCTTCCCTCTCCCTAACTGTCTTATCTCCATCTCTCTTTCCTTTCCCTGACTGTCCATCTCCATCTTGTGTTCCTCTACATGTCCTCTCCATCTCCTCTTCTTTGCTCTCCTTTCCATCTCCTCTCTTGGGAAAAAAAGAGAAACCCGCACACTGCACTTGCTGTATCACTTGATATTTTATTAAAGATTACGTGTCGGCCTCTTAGTCTTCGTCATAGCTTTTTTTTAATCTCCTCCACCTCCCCCTCCCCCTATCCATCCCCCTCAGGTAATTTGGTGCACTTTCATGGTTGCCCTCTTTGTCTATCTGGATAAGAATTGCGTCTAAACATTCCCTATACATTTCATGTTTGCAAATATTGAAAACTTCGTTGTTGAATGGTATTAACACACATTTGAATGGTATTAACATTATTATGGATAATTTATACATCGGGTGAAGATTTCTGGGTATTTATCTGTGAAGCATTACCTAGAAGAGGACTGAGTAAAGGAACCGTCCTCTTAGCTGGCTTTTGACAACCCTGTTTTTCAAATGATTACATAAATGACAATGTCCATGGTGAGGAGGGCAAAGCTACTCTAACATCCTACTGATGACTCTGTGTGTGTCACTCTCTCTCTCTCTCTCTCTCTCTCTCTCCTTCTGAAAGAGAAATAAAGAGGATAGAGAGTTAACCTTTCTTTTTTTCATCCCTCATCTCTTGGTATGTCACGTCCTATTTGAGTCCTAGGGTGGCCTTCCATCCGTCTCTCTCTCTCTCTAGCGGGGGGGAGGTCTCTTTCTCTCTCTTCCGCTTGGCTGGAGCGGCGGCGAAGCTTCTCTCCCCGGTCAAGCCCGTCGTACTCACACAAGGGGAGAGAGATGCACTCGCTCGGCCGTAGTGCATTTGACAGCCGAGCCTTTCCGACGGGCGTGAAAACTGGCTGACAGAGCTAGCTCACTCAGAGACAGTTCCGTCAGACCCATCTCTTAAACATTAGCGCAAGCTGACTCTCCAGACGTAGTGAGCATCGCAGAGCCACTATGGGGTTTTGACACGGCGGACTGCATGCATTCTGATTTATAGACACAAAATGGCCACTGTGTTGTGACCTGCGTTAGACTCAGGCTTCAGGGTATATACACTGGGCACACGCTGGTTAAATCAATGTTGTTTCCACGTCATTTCGATGAAATTACATTGAACCAACGTGGAATAGACGTTGAATTTACGTCTGTGCCCAGTGAGTAGTCTATTCCTTCTGTGATATCAGGCCTTTGCTTAAACATTGCATTCCTTCTCATATAAAAACAAACCTCTAGTGCATCTGTTGCCCAGGGGCCTTGTCTGTTTAATGTTTAAAGCCTTGGTTTCATGCATGTCAACATCAGAAGCCTCCTCCCTAAGTTTGTTTTACTCACTGCTTTAGCACACTCTGCCAACCCTTGCCGTGTCTGAATCCTGGCTTAGGAAGGCCACCAAAAATTCTGAGATTTCCATACCCAACTACAACTTTTTCCGTTCTTTCCTCACCATCATAGATAAGCTTGCCCCGTTCAAAAATGCAGAACTAAGAACAGATATAGCCCTTGGTTCACTCCAGACCTGACTGCCCTTGACCAGCACAAAAACATCCTGTGGCGGACTGCAATAGCATCGAAAAGTCCCTGCGATATGCAACTGTTCAGGGAAGTCAGGAACCAATACACGCAGTCAGTCAGGAAAGAAAAGGCTAGCTTTTTCAAGCAGAATTTTCCATCCTGTAGCTCTAACTCCAAAAGGTTTTGGGACACTGTAAAGTCCATGGAGAACAAGAGCACCTCCTCCCAGCTGCCCACTGCACTGAGGCTAGGAAACACGATCACCACCGATAAATCCATGATAATCAAAAATTTCAATAAGCATTTCTCAACGGCTGGCCATGCCTTCCTCCTGGCTACCCCCCCCCCCCCCCCCCCCGCAGCTACTCGCCCAAGCCTCCCCAGCTTCTCCTTCACCCAAATCCAGATAGAAGATGTTCTGAAAGAGCTGCAAAACCTGGACCCGTGCAAATCAGCTGGGCTGGACAATCTGGGCCCTCTCTTTCTAAAACTATCCGCCGCCATTGTTGCAACCCCTATTACCAGCCTGTTCAACCTCTCTTTCGTATCGTCCGAGATCCCTAAAGATTGGAAATCTGCCGCAGTCATCCCCCTCTTCAAAGGGGGTGACACCCTAGACCCAAACTGTTACAGACCTATTTCCATCCTGCCCTGCCTTACTAAAGTCTTCGAATGCCAAGTTAATAAACAGATCACTGATCATTTCGAATCCCACCATACCTTCTCCGCTGTGCAATCCGGTTTCCGAGCCGGTCACGGGTGCACCTCAGCCACGCTCAAGGTTCTAAATGATATCATAACCGCCATCGATAAAATACAGTACTGTGCAACAATCTTCATCGACCTGGCCAAGGCTTTCAACTCTGTCAATCACCGTATTCTTATCGGCAGACTCAATAGCCTTGGTTTTTCTACTGACTGCCTCGCCTGGTTCACCAACTACTTTGCAGACAGAGTTCAGTGTGAAATCGGAGGGCATGTTGTCCGGACCTCTGGCAGTCTCTATGGGGGTACCACAGGGTTCAATTCTCGGGCCGACTCTTTTCTCTGTATATGTCAATGATGTCACTCTTGCTGCGGGCGATTCCCTGATCCACCTCTACGCAGACGACACCATTCTGTATACTTCTGGCCCTTCCTTGGACACTGTGCTAACAAACCTCCAAACGAGCTTCAATCCCATACAACACTCCTTCCGTGGCCTCCAACTGCTCTTAAACGTTAGTAAAACCAAATGCATGCTTTTCAACCGTTCGCTGCCCACACCAGCCCGCCCGACTAGCATCACCACCCTGGACGTTTCCGACCTAGAATATGTGGACAACTATAAATACCTAGGTGTCTGGTTAGACTGTAAACTCTCCTTCCAGACTCATATTAAATATCTCCAATCCAATATCAAATCTAGAATCGGCTTTCTATTTCACAACAAAGCCTCCTTCACTCACGCCGCCAAACTTACCCTAGTAAAACTGACTATCCTACCGATCCTCGACTTTGGCGATGTCATCTACAAAATAGCTTCCATTACTCTACTCAGCAAACTGGATATAGTCTATCACAGTGCCATCCATTTTGTTACCAAATCACCTTATACCACCCACCACTGCGATCTGTATGCTCTAGTTGGCTGGCCCTCGCTACATATTCGTCGCCAGACCCACTGGCTCCAGGTCATCTATAAGTCTATGCTAGGTAAAGCTCCGCCTTATCTCAGTTCAATGGTCACGATAACAACACCCACCCGTAGCACACGTTCCAGCAGGTATATCTCACTGGTCATCCCAAAGCCAACACTTCATTTGGCTGCCTTTCCTTCCAGTTCTCTGCTGCCAGTGACTGGAACGAATTGCAAAAATCGCTGAAGTTGGAGACTTTTATTTCCCTCACCAACTTTAAACATTAGCTACCTGAGCTGCTAACCGATCGCTGCAGCTGTCCATAGTCCATCTGTAAATTGCCCACCCAATCTACCTACCTCATCCCCATACTGTTTTTATTTTATTTACTTTTCTGCTCTTTTGCACACCAGTATTTCTACTTGCACATCATCATATGCTCATTTATCACTCCAGTGTTAATCTGCTAAATTGTAATTATTCGCTCCTATGGCCTATTTATTGCCTACCTCCTCATGCCTTTTGCACACACTGTATATAGACTTTCTTTTTTTTCTACTGTGTCATTGACTTGTTTATTGTGTTATTGGCTTGTTTATTGTTTACTCCATGTGTAACTCTGTGTTGTTGTCTGTGTCACGCTGCTTTGCTTTATCGTGGCCAGGTCGCAGTTGTGAATGAGAACTTGTTCTCAACTTGCTTACCTGGTTAAATAAAGGTGAAATAAAAAATTTTAAATGTAAAATGGGTGAGTAGTAGGCCTATATATAGGACCTAAATGCTGTCTTCCATTGTAAAATATGCAACGGCTGGGCAATTCCTTAGCAGGAGTGTATATGTTAGAGCAGTGCATTTGCCTTAGGCCCCATGCTACATTTAATATCTGTGTTTTTTGATTCTCAACCTCTCCAAATGTTGCCTTTGATTTTGATGTGATGTCAGTGTTCCTTTTAACTTCCTACTGTTTATGATGTATCCAAAACATTTAAACTCTTGCAATAATATCCTGTTATAAATTACCCATGTGATAATTTACTGTTGTCTTTTATGTTAAAAAAAAAGAAGCTCACTAAACAAACTGTTCAATTGTATACATGGATACCTGTGATTCATAATAAAACATATTTGAACCAGAACTTACCCTCTACGAATACTAATCTTAATCATTAAGTGAATCACACAAAACGGACCTTAGCTCAGTATTACAGGCGCACCTTCCTTCTCATTGTAGGCAGCCAGTGTTTTGATGTAGTGACAAACACCTCCGCATCGCCTCCAGCACAATGCCACTCTAAATACTACACTGCCTCCCTGTGGTTGAAGACTGGTACTGCATTTTGCAGCCTTATTCTTTTTCGCCCTCAGAAATATAACTCTGTGACACTGCTCTGTAGCCACAGGAGGTTGGTGGCACCTTAATGGTGGAGGACAGGCTCGTTGTAATGGCTGGAGCGGAATAAGTGGAATGGTATCAAATACATCAAACACATGGTTTCCATAACTCTCAACAGTAAATAGAGACCCCGACTGAGTTCCCCCCCAAAATAAAAATGTATGTTGCAGTTTTAAATAAAGTTTTCTGCAGTTCTACACATTCTGCGATGGGGCGGAGAGACATTTCTGTGATTTTCTAATAGATTTCATGCAATTCTACTAATTGTGTCAAGGGGAAGAGAAAAAAAAGTTTGAAAGCTAATTTCTTGCAATTCTACCCATTTTGCCATGGAGTGGAGAGAATTGTTTTCAGATTTAAAGCTAATTTCTTGCAATTCTACACATTTTGCCATGACTTATGCCATGTTAATGATATCTGAGTGAGAGTGACTAGCAAAATCATTGGGGGGGCCCCCTGGAGGTCAGGGGCCCTGGGCACGTGCCCTGTGTTTACATTGACATTTCTTTCCCGTACTGGTCCCCCGTGGGAATCGAACCCACAACCCTGGCGTTGCAAACACCATGCTCTACCATCTGAGCCACACGGGACCGTTGTGTTACCGGCTGGTATTCGGCCATGCTTAGATACACTACATGACCAAAAGTATGTGGGCACCTGCTCATTGAACATCTCATTGCAAAATCATGGGCATTAATATACTGTAGAGTTGACAAACAAATCAAATGACAAATCAAATTGTAGTTGTCACATGCGCCAAATACAACAGGTGAAATCACCTTACAGTGAAATGCTTACTTACAAGCCCCTAACCAACAACGCAGTTAAAAAAAATATGAATAAGAATAAGAAATAAAAGTAACAAGTAATTAAAGAGCAGCAGTAAAATAACAATAGCGAGACCATATACGGGGGTACCGGTAGAGAGTCAATGTGCGGGGATACCAGTTAGTTGAGGTAATTGAGGTAATATGTACATGTAGGAAGAGTTATTAAAGTGACTATGCATAGATAATAACAGAGAGAAGCAGCGGTGTAAAAGAGGGGGTGGGGGGGAAATGCAAATAGACTGGGTAGCCATTTGACTAGATGTTTAGAAGTCTTGTGGCTTGGGGGTAGAAGCTGTTTAGAAGCCTCTTGGACCAAGACTTGGCGCTCCGGTACCGCTTGCCGTGTGGTAGCAGAGAGAACAGTCTATGACTTGGGTGGCTGGAGTCTTTGACAATTGTTAGGGCCGTCCTCTGACACCGCCTGGTATAGAGGTCCTGGATGGCAGGAAGCTTGGCCCCAGTGATGTACTGGGCCGTACGCACTACCCTCTGTAGCCCTATAGGCTGTCTCGTCGTTGCCGGTGATCAGGCCTACCACTGTTGTGTCATCGGCAAACTTAATGATGGTGTTGGAATCGTGCCTCGCCGTGCAGTCATGAGTGAACAGGGAGTACAGGAGGGGACTGAGCATGCACCCCTGAGGGGCCCCTGTGTTGAGGACCAGCGTGGCGGATGTGTTGTTACCTACCCTTACCACCTGGGGGCGGTCCATCAGGAAGTCCAGGATCCAGTTGCAGAGGGAGGTGTTTAGTCCCAGGGTCCTTAGCTTATTGATGAGCTTTGAGGGCACTATGGTGTTGAATGTTGAGCTGTAGTCAATTAATAGCATTCTCACATAGGTGTTCCTTTTGTCCAGGTGGGAAAGAACAGTGTGGATTGCAATAGTGATTTTATAATAGGGTTAGGGTGGTATGCAAATTGGAGTGGGTCTAGGATAATGGTGTTGATGTGAGCCATGACCAGCCTTTCAAAGCACTTCATGGCTACAGACGTGAGTGTCATGGGTCGGTAGTCATTTAGGCAGGTTACCTTATTAATGTTCTTGGGGACAGGGACTATGGTGGTCTGCTAAAAACATGTTGGTATTACAGGCTTGGACAGTGAGAGGTTGAAAATGTCAGTGAAGACACTTGCCAGTTGGTCAGTGCATGCTCGCAGTACACGTCCTGGTAATCCGTCTGGCCCTGCGGCCTTGTGAATGTTGACCTGTTTAAAGGTCTTACTTACATTGGCTGCGGAGAGCGTGATCACACAGTCGTCCAGAACAGCGGGTGCTCTCATGCATGTTTCAGTGTTATTTGCCTCGAAGCGAGCATACAATAAGTTTAGCTCGTCTTGTAGGCTCGTGTCACTGGTCAGCTCTCGGCTCTGCTTCCCTTTGTAGTCTGTAATGGTTTGCAAGCCCTGCCACATCCGACGAGCATCGGAGCCGGTGTAGTACGATTCGATCTTAGTCCTGTATTGATGCTTTGCCTGTTTGATGGTTCATCGGAGGGCATAGCGGGATTTCTTATAAGCTTCCGGGTTAGAGTCCCACTCCTTGAAAGCGGCAGCTCCAGCCTTTAGCTCAGTGTGGATGTTGCCTGTAATCCATGGCTTCTGGTTGGGGTATGCACGTACGGTTACTGTGGGGACGACGTCATCGATGCACTTATTGATGAAGCCAATGACTGATGTGATGTACTCGGAAGAATCCCGGAACATATTCCAGTCTGTGCTAGCAAAACAGTCATGTAGCTTAGCATCTGCTTCATCTGACCACTTTTTTACTGACCGAGTCACTGATGTTTCCTGCTTTAATTTTTGCTTGTAAGCAGGAATCAGGAGGATAGAATTATGGTCAGATTCGTAGTCGGCGCTCCAATTCATCCCATAGGTGTTCGATGGGGTTGAGGTCAGGGCTCTATGCTGGCCAGTCAAGTTCATCCACACCGATCTCGACAATCTTGTCATGCCAATCTTGTCATGCTGAAACAGGAAAGAGCATTCCCCAAATTGTTGCCACAAAGTTCGAAGCACAGAATCATCTAGAATGTCATTGTATGCTGTAGCGTTAAGATTTCCCTTCACTGGAACTAAGGGGCCTAGCCCAAACCATGAAAAACATCCCCAGAACATTATTCCTCCTCCACCAAACTTTACAGTTGACACTATGCATTCGGGCATGCATTCTCCTGGCATCCGTCAAACCCAGATTCATCCGTCGGACTGCCAAATAGTGACGTGTGATTCATCTCTCCAGAGAGCATGTATCCACTGCTCCAGAGTCCAATGGCGGTGAACTTTACACCACTCCAGCCAACGCTTGGCATTGCGCATGGTGAGCTTAGGCTTGTGTGCAGCTGCTCAATCATGGAAACCTATTTCATGAAGCTCTGGACAAAGATGCATTGTGCTGACGTTGCTTCCAGAGGCAGTTTGGAACTCAAAGACAGATACATTTTACACGCTATGTGCTTCAGAACTCAGGGGACCATTTCCGTGAGCTTGTGTTGCCTAGCACTTCGCAGCTGAGCCGTTGTTGCTTCTAGACGTTTCCACTTCACAGTAACGGCACATACAGTTGACCAAGGCAGCTCTAGTAGGGCAGAAATTTCACAAACTGCCTTGTTGGAAAGGTGGCATCCTATGACGGTGCCAAGTTAAAAGTCAAAGCTCTTGAGTAAGGCCATTCCAATGTTTGTCTGTGGAGATTGCAGGGCTTTGTAATCGATTTTATACACCTGTCAGCAACGGGTGTGAATGAAATAGCCGAATCCACTAATTTGAAGGGGTGTCCACATTTTGTTTATATTATGGGTAGATGGCTAGCCTTATTTACCAATCAGAAAATTGTTAGCTGACATGGCTCATTGAGTGTTCGTGCTGGAAGCTGTTTGTTTTTTTGAAAAGGAGTAATCCCACAGCAGGTGATCAGTGTGCCGCCTCTTAAGCTTATCGAGAGCTCAGCGCTACCGGAGACTAGTTCATGCTTTGTCCCAGTCAGTGAGGCACAGAGCCAATACTATAAACAACTGTGTCTGTTTCATGTGTCCATCAATCAATCATGCTGCTTTCTAAGTTAGGAAGCAAATCTACTCTCTTTGGACCTCTTTTTGTTACAGTTTTACTTGACATCAGCCTATAGCTGGACAAACAGGTCTCTATTATAACAAACCTACCGCAATGGTACATCTAATTGCTGGCAATCGCGCTATAGGTTCGGGGGTGTTGTCAGAAATAGTTTTGTTATTTTCACAACCAGAATTATGGGTGCAGTAGCTGGCAGTGGTGCGAAAGGGCTGGGTTTTGATTAATAAACAAGTTGAAGGTGTGTTGAGGCTTGATCACTCATTGGCCATTTAGAATGTGCTCTGTGTGTAACAAGGGTTGTCTAAAGGGGACCAAGGCGCGGCGTGTAGAGAGCTCATATTTACTTTATTAATGAAACACTTAACAAAACAACAAAACGACCACCAACAGTTCCGTCAGGTAACACAAACAGGCTGCCTAAGTAAAAAACAGGCTGCCTAAGTATGGCTTCCAATCAGAGACAACGATAGACAGCTGCCTCTGATTGGAAACCATACCTGGCCGAACATAGAAAACGAAAACATAGAATTAGAAATCCAGAAAACCCACATAAAAACAGAAAACCAAAACCAACCAAAACACCCCCCTGTCACGCCCTGACCACTCTACTATGGAAAATGACCTCTTACAAGGGTCAGGACATGACACTGTGGCTAAATATGTGGTTGCTTCAAGTTGTGTAGTTACAGTCTTACATATTGCTTTGTTATCAACTCCAGCTAGAAGGTTAGTCTGTTATAGCCTTACAGAAACAAAAATGTAGGCCCATCCCATATTTTGCTGAATATGTTAAACATGTTTTGAACAGTACTTTTATGGCTACAATATGAAAATATATGGTTAACAAATTATTCACACTGATATAGGCCTACTGTGAAATGCATTATGTCTGAGCCATAGACATGCCAAACATTGCCAATAAGCAAGATTCAATTCACTATGCCACTTCAATCATTTGTACATATCTTGCATTACTCATCTCATATGTATATACTGTATTTTATACCATCTATTGCATCTTGCCTGTGCCGCTCTGTCATTGCTCATCCATATATTTATATGTATATATTCTTATTCCATTCCTTTACTTAGATTTGTGTGTATAAGGTAGTTGTGGAATTGTTAGATTACTTGTTAAATATTGCTGCACTGTCGGGAACTAGAAGCACAAGCATTTCGCTACACTCGCAATAACATCTGCTAACCATGTGTATGTGACCAATCAAATTTGATTTGATTTGATAATACCTTAAAAGACAGTCAATAATTCTAATCAAATTCTTGTAAAAACGAAACAACAACTTGTTTTAAATAGGCTATGTCTCAATGGTCAAAATGTCAGCCAGCCAGCCTTTCACAAAATATAGACTAATGGTCGCTGTCCATGGTGCTGAGATTGCGTTTCACGATGCTATACACAGTGTTGCAAGGCTGCCATTTAGACTCCTGGTTGGCAGCAATAATGTAATTACTTGTTCAGTAGCCTAATTAAAGTAGGAAATTCAAACATTGCAGATTGTAAACTGAATTTTCAATACAACAGCATACTATTCAGCAACCAATAGATTTTGTTTAGAATATACAACTGTCCTGTATAGCCTACCTGAACCTGCGTTACATGAGCTGTCCTCACACTCTCTCCCAGCTTGCATAGAAAGTTGTTGTGCATAAAACCAGTCTATTAATGCCAAATCATACAGTCAGTGCTTACTAGGGATTGTTTCATAATGCAGTATAGCCTACTATCTATAGTGTGTAGTATTTGCAGTGTGTAGTATTTGCTATTTATAAACCTTTTATAAAAATTACACATCAAACAGCCTAACAGTAAGAAACAAAGTAGTCGGCTTGAGGATAAATTCAGCCTCTATTTATAGTTGAACTCAGTAGGTTTTGTCTGCCTAACAGCCTACACAAATGGGATGCAATCAATGTAAATTAAAGTGGAACTCCACAGTGAAAATGGTTAACTTTGTTAAAGCAAGGCCCCTGAACTCTCGTGTATTTTCTGCACTATGCAATGATATGGGCAGCGACCATGTAACGCTTTTATAACATACTGTGTGCTGGTTGTCAAGGGGCAAAGTATTGACACGTTTTTTTAATTGAGAGACGAACTTAAAGTTTTCTTTACTGACAATAAGTTTCACTTGTCTGACCGCTTGCATGATGATGAGCTTCTCACACGTCTGGCCTATCTGGGTGATGTTTTTTCTCGCCTGAATGATCTGAACCTATGATTACAGGGACTCCACAACTAAACTCAGCAAAACAAGAAATGTCCTCACAGTCAAGTGCGTTTATTTTCAGCAAACTTAACATGTGTAAATATTTGTATGAACATAACATCATTCAACAACTGAGACATAAACTGAACAAGTTCCACAGACATGTGACTAACAGAAATTGAATAATGTGTCCCTGAACAAACAGGGGGTCAAAATCAAAAGTAACAGTCAGTATCTGGTTTGGCCACCAGCTGCATTAAGTACTGCAGTGCATCTCCTCCTCGTGGACTGCACCAGATTTGCCAGTTCTTGCTGTGAGATGTTACCCCACTCTTCCACCAAGGCACCTGCAAGTTCCCGGACATTTCTGGGGGGAATGGCCCTAGCCCTCATCCTCCGATCCAACAGGTCCCAGACGTGCTCAATGGGATTGAGATCTGGGCTCTTCGCTGGCCATGGCAGAACACTGACATTCCTGTCTTGAAGGAAATCACGCACAAAACAAGCAGCATGGCTGGTGGCATTGTCATGCTGGAAGGTCATGTCAGGATGAGCCTGCAGGAAGGGTACCACATGAGGGAGGAGGATGTCTTCCCTGTAACGCACAGCGTTGAGATTGCCTGCAATAACAACAAGCTCAGTCCGATGATGCTGTGACACACCGCCCCAGACCATGACGGACCCTCCACCTCCAAATTGATCCCGCTCCAGAGTACAGGCCTCGGTGTAACGCTCATTCCTTTGACGATAAATGCAAATCCGACCATCACCCCTAGTGAGACAAAACCGCGACTCGTCAGTGAAGAGCACTTTTTGCCAATCCTGTCTGGTCCAGCGACGGTGGGTTTGTAATCATAGGCAACGTTGTTGCCGGTGATGTCTGGTGAGGACCTGCCTTACAACTGGCCTACAAGCCCCCAGTCCAGCCTCTCTCAGCCTATTGCGGACAGTCTGAGCACTGATGGAGGGATTGTGCGTTCCTGGTGTAACTCGGGCAGTTGTTGTTGCCATCCTGTACCTGTCCCACAGGTGTGATGTTCGGATGTACCAATCCTGTGCAGGTGTTGTTACACGTGGTCTGCCACTGCGAGGACGATCAGCTGTCCGTCCTGTCTCCCTGTAGTGCTGTCTTAGGGGTCTCACAGTATGGACATTGCAATTTATTGCCCTGGCCACATCTGCAATCCTCATGCCTCCTTGCAGCATGCCTAAGGCACGATTACACAAATGAGCAGGGTCCCTGGGCATCTTTCTTATGGTGTTTTTCAGAGTCAGAAGAAAGGCCTCTTTAGTGTCCTAAGTTTTCATAACTGTGGCCTTATTTGCCTACCGTCTGTAAGCTGTTAGTGTCTTAACGACTGTTCCACAGGTGCATGTTCATTAATTGTTTATGGTTCATTGAATAAGCTTGGGAAACAGTGTTTAAACCCTTTACAATGAAGATCTGTGAAGTTATTTGGATTTTTACGAATTATCTTTGAAAGACAGGGTCCTGAAAAAGGGACTTATTTATTGCTGAGTTTATATTCAATGTGCGGGACAAAATTGAGGCTATGATTAAGAAGTTGGAGCTCTTCTCTGTCTGCATTAACAAGGACAACACACAGGTCTTTTCATCATTGTATGATTTTATGTGTGCAAATGAACTCAAGCTTACGGACAATGTCAAATGTGATATAGCAAAGCACCTGAGTGAGCTGGGTGCGCAATTACGCAGGTACTTTCCCGAAACGGATGACACAAACAACTGGATTCGTTATTCCTTTCATGTCCTGCCTCCAGTCCACTTACCGATATCTGAACAAGAGAGCCTCATCGAAATTGCAACAAGAGGTTCTGTGAAAATTGAATTTAACAGAAGCCACTGCCAGATTTTTGGATTGGGCTACGCTCAGAGTATCGTGCCATGGCAAATCGCGCTGTTAAGACACTGATGCCCTTTGCAAACACTTACCTATGTGAGAGTGGATTCTCGGCCCTCACTAGCATGAAAACTAAATACAGGCACAGACTGTGTGTGGAAAATGATTTAAGACTGAGACTCTCTCCAATACAACCCAACATTGCAGAGTTATGTGCATCCTTTCAAGCACACCCTTCTCATTAACCTGTGATGAGTTATTCACATTTTTCGATGAACAAATAAGGTTTTATATGTAAGATGGTTAAATAAAGAGCTAAATTATTGATTATTATTATGTTATTATTTGTGCCATTGTCCTTTAACCTCTTATGGCTAGGGGGCAGTATTTTCATGGCTGGATAAAAAACGTACCCGATTTAATCTGATTATTACTCCTGCCCAGAAACTAGAATATGCATATAATTATTAGCTTTGGAGAGAAAACACTCCACAGTTTCTGAAACTGTTTGAATGGTGTCTGTGAGTATAACAGAACTCCTATGGCAGGCAAAAACCTGAGATGCTTCTGTTCAGGAAGTACCCTGTCAGACCTTTTATTTTCTTTGTTTGACATCTCTCCCAAAAACTAAGGATCTCTGCTGTTACGTGACAATACCCACGTCTCCAATGGCCTCTCAGAGCCCGGGAAAAACAGGAATGACGTAATTCAAAGCCCTGGCTGAAACAAAGGAGAGCAAAAGCTAAGTGGTCACTCAGTGGACTAAGCCTTACGCTCGCGACCCGCCCCCGGCTTTCGGTTTTTCCCTCAGTATACAGACAGGCAGATTCCCGGTCGGAATATTATCGCTTTTCTACGAGATAAATTGCATAAAAATTGGTTTTAAACAGCGGTTGACATGCTTCGAAGTACGGTAATGGAATATTTAGACATTTTTTGTCACATTCTGCGTCATGCTCGTGGCCGAGATTTAGCGTTGGGATAGTGTCTAGAACGCACGAACAAAACGTCTTGATGGAACATAACGATGGATTATTTGGGACCAAACCTACATTTGTTATTGAAGTAGAAGTCCTGGGACTGCATTCTGACGAAGAACAAGCAAGGTAAGAACATTTTTCTTATAGGAAATGTGATTTTGGTGAAGGCTAAACTGGTTGGGTGTCTAAATAGCTAGCCCCTGATGGCTGGGCTATGTACTTAGATTATTGCAAAATGTGCTTCATCTGAAAAGCTATTTTAAAATCGGACATATCGAGTGCATAGAGGAGTTCTGTATCTATAATTCTTAAAATTATTGTTATGCTTTTTGTGAACGTTTATCGTGAGTAATTTAGTAAAATCACCGGAAGTGTTCGGTGGGAATGCTAGTTCTGAACGTCACATGCTAATGTAAAAAGCTGGTTTTTGATATAAATATGAACTTGATTGAACAGACATGCATGTATTGTATAACATAATGTCCTAGGTGTGTCATCTGATGAAGATCATAAAAGGTTAGTGCTGCATTTAGCTATGGTTTGGGTTTATGTGACATGATATGCTAGCTTGAAAAATGGGTGTCTGATTATTTCTGGCTGGGTACTCTGCTGACATAATCTAATGTTTTGCTTTCGCTGTAAAGCCTTTTTGAAATCGGACAGTGTGGTTAGATAAAGGAGAGTCTTGTCTTTAAATAGCTGTAAAATAGTCATATGTTTGAAAAATGGAAGTTTTCGGATTTTAGAGGAGTTTGTATTTCGCGCCCCGCCCATCATTGGATATTGGAGCAGACGTTCCGCTAGCGGAACGTGTAGATGTAAGAGGTTTTAAGAGCTCTTTGTCACTTCCCACAAGGCAGGTTGTGACAAAAACTCACACTCATTCTTATGTTTAATAAATGTACCGTATAGTGTGTGTGTGGCAGGCTTACAATGATGACAAAAAACAACATTTGATAGTGTGCTGACCCAGGTGCTAGAGGGGGTAGGCAGCTGGAGGTTGAATGTTTGAAGGGGTACTGGACTATACAAAGTTTGGGAACAACTGGTCTAGTTAACATGAAAACAGCCTAACCAGATCTGCTATGGAGAGTAAAATGGTCAGAGTGAGGTGTTCTCTCATTTGTATCTGGAAGTAGTTAGCAAGCTAGCCAACGTTAGCCAGTTATCTTGGGTGCTTGACTGCCATTGTGAGGAATGCTGGATCACTCTATTCCTCTGCCAGAGCGTCCAGTGTCAATCGTGTACACTGTGGCTGAGGAAAGGCACTACTCCCAATATAAGTGAACCCCAAGTCAATGTAGTTCTCATCATATTTGCGCCTCTTCGATGGTCCAACGTCCCTGTCTGTTGTTCGGTGCTTTCCTGGGTAATGGGGCAGTAGCTCGTTGGCTGCATCAGATTCACAACTGTCAGTGTCCATGCCAGCTGGGCTAACAACAAAAGTAGAATTACTGATGCTAGCATTGGATTTGTCACGCCCTGATCTGTTTCACCTGACTTGGTGATTGTCTCCACCCACCTCCAGGTGTCTCCTGTTTTCCCCATTAATCCCCGGTGTATTTATCCCTGTGTTTCCTGTCTCTCTGTGCCAGTTCGTCTTGTTTTGCCAAGTCAACCAGCGTTTCTCCTAGCTCCTATTTTCCCCAGTCTCTGTTTTATCCTAGTCCTCCTGGTTTTGACCCTTGCCTGTCCTGACATCGAGCCTGCCTATCCCCTGGTACTGTTTGGACTCTGACCTGGTTTATGAACTCTGGGCCTGTCCCCAACCTGCCTTTTGCCTACCCTACTGGTGTAATAAATATCGGAGCTCAACCATCTGCCTCCTGTGTCTGCATTTGGGTCTCGCCTTGTGCCCTTACAGGATCTGCTCGTGGAAGCAGAACAACTTGTGTCGTCGACAGGTGCAGGGGCAGTCCTGCTGGTAGTAGCAGTGTCTCTATGTGTCTCTATGGACGCGGGCCTTACTTTTTATTCATTTTCGAGCAAACGGAATGAGCAGCAGCAACGTTTAGCTACATACGGACCGTTAATGGAATTCCCGCGAGAGAATATGATTGAATATGATTGAATGTTAATTATTTGACTAGGCTACCTGTATTTGACATTGTGTTATTTCGCTGAACACTAGATGGTTTAATTTTATTTTTGGCAGTGAAACTAGGCTACTCAGGTGAGAAAAAACCTCACCCAAATGTGTAGCCCCGTTGGAAAATATAAATGGACTGTTTGAAAATGTGATTTAAAAAAAAAAAAAAAATGTATATGTGAATCACATTTTATTTGACGTACCCTCGAGGGCATTGCATACCCCAGTTCGGGAATACCTGATCTAGAGCATTGGTGACTAACTGTGCTGCTAGTAACAATTGTATTATTTTTTGTCGAAGTTTACTGACACAGGTCAGTTTCAGCGGGGGTTGTGCTTTTGTAAATTTATCAGTTATTCTGTGCTCTCTGGCACACTCAGACGAGAGTGCTCTGAAATCGGAGTAGATAGACAGATTGAATTTAGGAACGCAAGATATATGCTGACTGGATAACAGTCGTTCAAGTTCAGCATAGCTAGCTAGCAAGGAAATTCAGATTTCTTGCTAGCTAACCAAATGACACCTGCAACTCTAGCTGTAGCCACTGAAAAACAATATGAAAAGCCGGTCATTCACACACTCCTCCACGGACATGACATCCTCCCAGCAGCTAGCTAGCTAGCTAAATTTAGGCTCTGTGAATTTAGCTTGATAAACAAATAGCTACATAAATCGATACGCTAGCCTATTAGCCACGTTATTGAAACTGAAACAGCGCATCCCAAATGGGTGACGGCAGCAAACAATTTACCAGGCCTGCTGTGATTTACAACCTGATAGCAATATTTTTGGGACTACCAAGAAATGTATTGGTGAATTATATATTAGCATTTCAATGAACTGCATCCATCTATTCTGCCAACAATGTCTTATTGTACGTCATTCATTTTGAGTCAAATAGATCTTCTAAAGTTGATTTTGTCGCATAAACCTGGGTATTTTATATTTTTCTACTATTATTATGATTGTCGGTAAACGCTGTCAATTCCACTTTAAATGTAATCAAATTAAAATCAAATCCAATTTGAGAGACTCCCCTGGTCTTCTGTGTTACGATATGTCTCCAAGCCAATAGATGGCGCTGCTGTTATGTGTATCTGAGTGCGATACTATATAGTACTAGCGAGGCATTACTTACTATTCACTGAATGGAGCTGTATGCATGCTACCGAGTGATGCTTAAGTGAAGCCTTTCTAATCAACATTACCTTGGTCTTGTACAGAACAAACAGCACACAAAACATTCTGAAGTTCTTTCAGCAGGCCCTTTAGGTCCAGATTGCGGGCCCAACAGTTTTCTATAGGCCTACTGAGTATTGCCAACCCAGACAGTCTTTCCTGAGACATTGTGCATTATATGTCCCTTGTGCTGCACATAACTTAAACTTGGTCTTGAGTGATGCATGCCAAAATATACCAGAAAATAAGGGACTGTTCATATTGCAACCCAAAACGCCGGTTCACCACCAACCAGCATGAACAAAATCTCAAACCGCTTTTTTTATTGTTTGAGCCCTCAGGAACTGTTGTCCACTAAAGATGATCATCTGTTTGCATCTGCCAATTAATTGGCTGTCCAGTATCCAGACAACCTGTCCCCAGAGCATCCTATAACCTACAGTTAATCCCTTTCTGTAACGCGTTGAGGCCGGGGATTAAGGAGAAGGCGAGAGGCTCAATTAAAAATGTTGCAGAATTGCTGTATTTGAAGCACCACCCCATTCTGCCCAGTTTCTTTGATGTTGTTACGGCAATCAAGCTGTTTTTAACAATCCCTGTAACTGCTGCATCTTCATAGAGATTGTTTTCTAAACTAAATCTCATAAAGAACTAGGCCTACCTAAGAAGCATTAGGCTCTCAGTCTGAAATGCGCTTTTGAATACTCCACTCATTGCTCTGGCGCTGTCGTTGCCAATACGACATTTGTTCACCGATAACCCCTTACTTTCAATCAGTTCAATTATTATTCTTATTCCAGGTTTGAGGTACTTTGATCAGTCACATTCTTGAAGCTCAACACTTATCTCCCTAGTACAAATGGATATTAAAAAAGGTTTCTGAATGACATTTTGGAGGGTAACTGCCAAGATAACTTATTCAATTTAAAGACATGGACGAACGGCGCATGGGTTTAGAAGAGCTCATTGGCCCCCCAGCCTTGCGGGGAATGAGGGGGTGTATGCCAGTGACAGGCACCATCATTTCTCTCCGTGGACATATAATATTACGCCTAAAACAATGTAGACTACGCACGTACTTTTCACGGGAGCTGGAAAAATATCAGATACTAAGGGAAAGAGGAGATGTCCACCCACCATTACTGCTCCCAAATAGCCTATTACAGTATACACAGTAGCTATATCCTGAGATGCTGTGCCTTAGACCGCTGTGCCACTCAGGAGCCCCTACTTGCTTCTCCTTAATGACGAAAATAAAAGTGTCTCAGAGTAGGAGTGCTGATCTAGGATCAGTTTTGTGTTTTGGATCGTGATGAATATGAATATATGGACTGGGAGAACTTGAACCTACGATCAGCCCTCCTACTCTGAAACCTTTTGTGAATACAGCGTTTTCCTTGGTCTGATCACATGGTCAGGAAACCAGGCTCTGAGTTTTCCCCCAATCGGATCCGATCACACGGTGAGGGGAAAACTCAAGCCCCTATTTACCATGAATTTGTTCTTTTTATCATTTTGTGTCCATGTCAGGTGTTATCTGAGAAGGGCTATGTGGTCCAAGAGTTATTCTATGCCAAGGACCTACCACCAGCAGTACATGAAGAAGGTGCCTAAGGGGACCGGGGTGAGCTGTCCCATCCTGTGGTCTGAAGGAGGAAGCTGTCTCATCCTGTGGTCTGAAGGGGACCGGGGGAAGCTGTCCCATCCTGTGGTCTGAAGGGGGAAACTGTCCCATCCTGTGGTCTGACGGGGGAAGCTGTCCCATCCTGTGGTCTGAAGGAGGAAGCTGTCCCATCCTGTGGTCTGAAGGGGACCGGGGGAAGCTGTCTCATCCTGTGGTCTGAAGGGGGAAGCTGTCCCATCCTGTGGTCTGAAGGGGACCGGGGTGAGCTGTCTCATCCTGTGGTCTGAAGGGGGAAGCTGTCCCATCCTGTGGTCTGAAGGGGAGCGGGGTGAGCTGTCTCATCCTGTGGTCTGAAGGGGGAAGCTGTCCCATCCTGTGGTCTGAAGGGGACCGGGGTGAGCTGTCCCATCCTGTGGTCTGAAGGGGGAAGCTGTCCCATCCTGTGGTCTGAAGGGGGAAGCTGTCCCATCCTGTGGTCTGAAGGAGGAAGCTGTCCCATCCTGTGGTCTGAAGGGGACCAGGGGAAGCTATCCCATCCTGTGGTCTGAAGGGGACCGGGGGAAGCTGTCCCATCCTGTGGTCTGAAGGGGGAAGCTGTCCCATCCTGTGGTCTGAAGGGGACCGGGGGAAGCTGTCCCATCCTGTGGTCTGAAGGGGACCGGGGGAAGCTGTCCCATCCTGTGGTCTGAAGGAGGAAGCTGTCCCATCCTGTGGTCTGAAGGAGGAAGCTGTCCCATCCTATGGTCTGAAAGAGGAAGCTGTCTCATCCTGTGGTCTGAAAGAGGAAGCTGTCTCATCCTGTGGTCTGAAGGGGGAAGCTGTCCCATCCTGTGGTCTGAAGGGGACCAGGGGAAGCTGTCCCATCCTGTGGTCTGAAGGGGACCGGGGGAAGCTGTCCCATCCTGTGGTCTGAAGGGGGAAGCTGTCCCATCCTGTGGTCTGAAGGGGACCGGGGGAAGCTGTCCCATCCTGTGGTCTGAAGGAGGAAGCTGTCCCATCCTGTGGTCTGAAGGGGACCGGGGTGAGCTGTCCCATCCTGTGGTCTGAAGGGGGAAGCTGTCCCATCCTGTGGTCTGAAGGAGGAAGCTGTCCCATCCTGTGGTCTGAAGGGGACCGGGGGAAGCTGTCCCATCCTGTGGTCTGAAGGGGGAAGCTGTCCCATCCTGTGGTCTGAAGGAGGAAGCTGTCCCATCCTGTGGTCTGAAGGAGGAAGCTGTCCCATCCTGTGGTCTGAAGGGGACCGGGGGAAGCTGTCCCATCCTGTGGTCTGAAGGGGGAAGCTGTCCCATCCTGTGGTCTGAAGGAGGAAGCTGTCCCATCCTGTGGTCTGAAGGAAGAAGCTGTCTCATCCTGTGGTCTGAAGGAGGAAGCTGTCCCATCCTGTGGTCTGAAGGGGACCGGGGGAAGCTGTCCCATCCTGTGGTCTGAAGGGGACCTGGGGAAGCTGTCTCATCCTGTGGTCTGAAGGGGACCGGGGGAAGCTGTCCCATCCTGTGGTCTGAAGGAGACCGGGGGAAGCTGTCCCATCAGAGCTGGAGCAGACGATGACATGTGATGATAATAAGAGGGATAGAAGATGGGGAGAGGAGAAAGAATACAGGGTGTTTTTTCAGGTTTGAGTCTGTTTGTCGCTTTCCACGTGGAAATCTGTTGTTTTTGTCCACCTAAAGAGGGGGCAACGAGAGAGGAAGAGAACGTGGATGGTATACAAGGTGGATTTTTCGCAGGCCCCAAGTTTGTCGCATTTAAGGTTTCTGTTGCTTTTGAATTTGTCAAAATTCTATGGTCTAATATAACATCTCTGGTGTCAAATATAACATCTCTGGTGTCTAATAAAACATCTCTGGTGTCTAATAAAACATCTCTGTGGTCTAAAAAACATCTCTGTGGTCTAATATAACATCTCTGTGGTCTAATATAACATCTCTGTGGTCTAATATAACATCTCTGTGGTCTAATATAACATCTCTGTGGTCTAAAAAACATCTCTGTCATCTAAAAAACATCTCTGTGGTCTAATATAACATCTCTGTGGTCTAATATAACATCTCTGTGGTCTAATATAACATTTCTGTGGTCTAATATAACATCTCTGTGGTCTAATATAACATCTCTGTGGTCTAAAAAACATCTCTGTCATCTAAAAAACATCTCTGTGGTCTAATAAAACATCTCTGTGGTCTAATATAACATCTCTGTGGTCTAATATAACATCTCTGTGGTCTAATATAACATCTCTGTGGTCTAATATAACATCTCTGTGGTCTAATATAACATCTCTGTGGTCTAATATAACATCTCTGTGGTCTAATATAACATCTCTGTGGTCTAATATAACATTCTGTGGTCTAATATAACATCTCTGTGGTCTAATATAACATCTCTGTGGTCTAATATAACATCTCTGTGGTCTAATATAACATCTCTGTGGTCTAATATAACATCTCTGTGGTCTAATATAACATCTCTATGGTCAGGCTGGAGACCTTTTCACCATCTTGGCTTTCTATAAACAATGAGCAATAGTAACATAAGGTACAGGATGAAAAAGCAATCTGCTCCTGCACTAATGGTGCTAGTACCTGTTGTAATGGCCATTATTCTAGACGGCATTGGGCCTCTATGAGGCTTAGATGGACATAAGAGAACTTTAATTAAAACTATCAGTCAACTATCAGTCAACTATTGCACTTTTATCTAACAGTGTTTCTGAACTCAGTTGGCGTGGTGTTAATTTGGCTAAATGGATATTTAATTACAAAAGTATTTAGCAATCTATATAAAACATTTTATATACAATGATAATTGTATTTTCTAAATAAATATTTTAGTGTGTTGCAATTCCATCTAGCCCATATCAACTTTATTTGATCGATTAATGGAACCAGACCTCTTTGTATGTGAGGCTGCTGTACTGTTCACAATCCACAAAGTGGCAGTAGATACCAACAAAAAAACTCCACAACAAAGCTTTAAGATTTCATTGTATCCTCTAATTTTTCCTTTCTCTTCCATTGTCTTTGCACATAGACTTATATGTGAGAGCATCCCTGTCTTTCTGCTTAACAGAGTCCTAAGCCATTAATGCTTTAAATCATGAAGTACCTCCAATAAATGTCTTCCTACATTCCAAGAAGCCAAGCTATGACCTCTCGTTAGCATACCTCATGTTGCAAGACTGTGTTTGATTAAATATAATACATACTTTCTTTAGTCCATATGAGATACAATTTTGTCTTGTGTTTTTTTAATTACCCAGCAGCCCCTCTGATCTGCATTCACACACAGACACACATTAACAGTGTTATTTGTTATTTTGTTTTGTTGTCTCTTTCTTTTCTTTTAGGTATTTTTATTACAACATCATTGTTCTTAGGGTTAGGCGTCCCGCTAGTGGGACAACTTCTGGTGAAACTGGAGGGCGCGCAATTCAAATAAATAATCATAAAAATTATGGATATTAAACATTTAGGTACATGTGTCTTATATCGGTTGAAAGCTTAAATTCTTGTTAATCTAACTGCACTGTCTGATTTACTGTAACCATTACAGCTAAAGCATGCCATTCGATTGTTTGAGGACGGCGCCCCACACCAACATATTTTTCCACCGGCACAGGTTTCATAAATTCACAAATAGCGATTAAATATTCACTTACTTTTTGAAAATCTTCCTCTGATTTGTCATCCAAAGGGTCCCAGCTATAAAATGTAGTGTCGTTTTGTTAGATAAAATCCTTCTTTATATCCCAAAAAGTCTGTTTAGTTGGCGCCATCGATTTGAGTAATCCACTCGTTCAACATGCCAAGATGGGAATCCAAAAATCTACCCCTAAACTTTGTTTCAACAAGTCAAAATACGTTTCTATTTAATCCTCAGATACCCTAAAATGTAATCAAACTATAATATTTCCCCCGGAATAAGTATGTTCAATAGGAAAACGATATTAGCAGGTGTGTGTTCTCTTCATCGCGTGTGCATACACAAATTTCCATGTCTGTGT
>NC_042989.1:34653677-34791177 GCF_901001165.1 Salmo trutta
AGAGAGAGAGAGAGGAGAGAGAGGAGAGAGAGAGAGAGAGGAGAGATAGAGAGAGGAGAGAGGAGAGAGAGAAGAGAGAGAGAGAGAGAGAGAGAGAGAGGAGAGGAGAGAGGGAGAGAGAGAGAGAGTCTCTTTGTTTTACAGTTTTCTCAACAGAACATTGTTGGAAAATTATGTTTATCGTCATTGTTCATCGCCAGTAACCACAACTTTATGACTGACAGCAGCCACAGAAGTATGAATAAGCCGACTGACTGATCTTAAACCACTCTAGCTCAGTGAAGAAGGACCACACCGCACAAGAGGCCTTTCTACGCAAACTGGGCTGAAGAAACATCCGGTGGTGAGAGCTTAGCCTGGAAAACACACACACACACACACCTATATGTGTGAGAGCATTCTCTTCTGCGTCTCATCTCAGTGAGGCTGGAAGTTGGTAGTGGTAGGTACACTAGGTGCTGAGGGAATAAAACATGGACCTGGTGAAACTGCTCATCGGCAACAACAGCTCTACATATGACCCGTCACATCCGAATTATCCGATTGGCTAGTTCACAGCTGTCTGACCTCTGCACTCAGGTGAAGCTTGGTTGGCGCCTTACACGTGCTGAGAGGTTCTTACTTGTCCAGATTTTACACACACACATGTGCATAGAGTCACAAACTCCCATACACAGTGGGTATAATAATGCACTAACATAATTACACAGGAATGACCGGTACAGGAATTACTAACTCAGTAGAACTCAGACATAACTGCTGAGCTTGCCAATGCCTCATAGTGTCTTGTGGTGTTAAATTCTATGTGAGTTCAGTGGAAGAGAGAAGCGCCTGACGATGAGCGGCGTGTATGTTGTCGGTGGGGTCTTTGTGAGTAGTGGTGAGCCACAGACCAAAATAACTCTTTTTATTTATTAAACACATGTGCACCCACCCACACACAGATACACACAGTTACACACACACATGCAAGTGAGCACACACACACACACACACACACACACACACACACACACACACACACACACACACACACACACACACACACACACACACACACACACACACACACACACACACACACAGGACACTCATCTCAGGCCCCAGGGAAGAAGGTGTCTTCTTGGGCTGAAATAATAAAGACTGTGGGAGAAGTTAGATAGAAACTCCATATCTACACTATAGCACAATAAGCAGTGTTCACCATGATGAAAACACACACATTCGCTCACACAAACACAGGCAAACACACACACACACACACACACACACATCCTTTCCACCAACCATCTTTACAACTCCATAGTGGTTATCAGGAAGCAGAACCCGACCTAGTCGTTGAAAGGAACAGGGAGATGTAATTCGGAGGTTGTTAGCACATCCACATTAGTTTATGACACAAATATCAGTTATTTTCTACCTACTGTGGACTACCATCATGTATCACCATAACAACAGGATCCTAGACTACACCTTCACTGTGACTGGTTGTGGGGGAAAACGAACTGTGTTTAATGATTGAATGATCCTCCTCTCTGTGGTTAGCATGGTATCTTATAGTAACCCTTCCTCTCTGTGGTTAGCATTGTATCCTATAGCAACCCTTCCTCTCTGTGGTTAGCATGGTATCTTATAGCAACCCTTCCTATCTGTGGTTAGCATGGTATCCTATAGTAACCCTTCCTCTCTGTGGTTAGCATGGTATCTTATAGTAACCCTTCCTCTCTGTGGTTAGCATGGTATCCTATAGCAACCCTTCCTCTCTGTGGTTAGCATGGTATCTTATAGCAACCCTTCCTATCTGTGGTTAGCATGGTATCCTATAGTAACCCTTCCTCTCTGTGGTTAGCATGGTATCCTATAGTAACCCTTCCTCTCTGTGGTTAGCATGGTATCCTATAGCAACCCTTCCTCTCTGTGGTTAGCATGGTATCTTATAGTAACCCTTCCTCTCTGTGGTTAGCATGGCATCCTATGGTAACCCTTCCTCTCTGTGGTTAGCATGGTATCTTATAGCAACCCTTCCTCTCTGTGGTTAGCATGGTATCCTATGGTAACCCTTCCTCTCTGTGGTTAGCATGGTATCCTATAGTAACCCTTCCTCTCTGTGGTTAGCATGGTATCCTATAGTAACCCTTCCTCTCTGTGGTTAGCATGGTATCTTATAGTAACCCTTCCTCTCTGTGGTTAGCATGGTATCCTATAGCAACCCTTCCTATCTGTGGTTAGCATGGTATCCTATAGCAACCCTTCCTCTCTGTGGTTAGCATGGTATCCTATAGCAACCCTTCCTCTCTGTGGTTAGCATGGTATCTTATAGCAACCCTTCCTCTCTGTGGTTAGCATGGTATCCTATGGTAACCCTTTCTCTCTGTGGTTAGCATGGTATCCTATGGTAACCCTTTCTCTCTGTGGTTAGCATGGCATTGTGATGCACAGTATGTGTGTTGGGACTACTGTTTTCATCTCCTGTCCCACGGCTCAACATACCCCACTTCTTTTTAAACAAGCTACTGTATGTTTTCAAAACTGTAATGTTCACATGAATTCTGATTATTTCCAGGGATGAACAACATCTTGAAACATATGTAGATATCTTTGTTAGAAAGAATACTATATTTCCTTTGACAGAGTGATGCTGAATGTAACAAATGGCTCAACTTACCCCACTCTCCCCTCTACACACTGACATAATGTATAGTACTTAGCAACTGGGCACACTGGTTGAATCAGTGTTGTTTCAATGTCATTTGTCAATGTATTGTGACGTAGAATCAGCGAGGAAAATACATTGGATTTTTAAAAAGTAATCAACCAGTACTGTTTTCATCTAATTTCAACCAGTGTTTTAAACATTGAAATTAGGGTAGAACTTCAGCTGATATACATTGACATACATCAACCTAATTTCAACATAATCATCAGAATGTATACTATGCTATTGTATTTAAAGTTCTTTGCAGAAACGTAAAAAGCAATCTTGTTCATCTTATATTCAATTGGGCAGTTGAAATTATGTTGAATTTCATATTTCAATAAACATATTTTTATTTTACCTTGTTTCAATGATTATAGTAAAATGGTATGTTTGAATCAATGTCATTGTTTCAACGTCATGCGATCAACCACAGCCCAGCGATTCCTGCCGAAACATTGACTCTCACTGGTATAACGAACATCAATGAGAACTAGTCTCCCATCCAGATGTCTACCTCTATGTACCCTGCTTAGCTTTGGAAATAACCTGTGTTCAAATCCGCTGAGCTACCATGCATTGATCCGCTTCCACAGGGATTTAAGTAGACTACATACAGTTGAAGTTGGAAGTTTACATACACTTAGGTTGGAGTCATTAAAACTCGCTTTTCAACCACTCCACAAATTTATTGTTAACAAACTATAGTTTTGGCAAGTCGGTTAGGACATCTACTTTGTGCATGACACAATTAATTTGTCCAACGATTGTTTACAGACAGATTATTTCACTTATAAATCACTGTATCACAATTCCAGTGGGTCAGAAATTTACATACACCTAGTTGACTGTGCCTTTAAACAGCTTGGAAAATTCCAGAAAATGATGTCATGGCTTTAGAAGCTTCTGATAGGCTAATTAACATAATTTGAGTCAATTGGAGGTGTACCTGTGGATGTATGTCAAGGCCTACCTTCAAACTCAGTGCCTCTTTGCTTGACATCATGGGAAAATCAAAAGAAATCAACCAAGACCTCAGATAAAAAACTGTAGACCTCCACAACTCTGGTTCATCCTTGGGAGCAATTTCCAAACTCCTGAATGTACCACGTTCATCTGTACAAACAATAGTACGCAAGTATAAACACCATGGGACCACACAGCCGTCATACCGCTCAGGAAGGAGACACGTTCTGTCTCCTAGAGATGAACGTACTTTGGTGCGAAAAGTGCAAATCAATCCCAGAACAACAGAAAAGGACCTTGTGAAGATGATGGAGGAAACAGGTACAAAAGTATCTATATCCACAGTAAAACGAGTCCTATATGGACATAACATGAAAGGCCACTCAGCAAGGAAGAAGCCACTGCTTCAAAACCACCATAAAAAAGCAAGACTACGGTTTGCAACTGCACATGGGGACAAAGATCGCACTTTTTGGAGAAATGTCCTCTGGTCTGATGAAACAAAAATAGAACTGTTTGGCCATAATGACCATCATTATATTTGGAGGAAAAAGGGGGAGGCTTGCAAGCCGAAGAACACCATCCCAACCGTGAAGCACGGGGGTGGCAGCATCATGTTGTGGGGGTGTTTTGCTGCAGGAGGGACTGGTGCACTTCACAAAATAGATGGCATCATGAGGAAGGAACATTATGTGGATATATTGAAGCAACATCTCAAGACATCAGTCAGGAAGTTAAAGCTTGGTTGCAATGGGTCTTCTAAATGGACAATGACCCCAAGCATACTTCCAAAATTGTGGCAAAATGGCTTAAGGACAAGAAAGTCAAGGTATTGGAGTGGCCATCACAAATCCCTGACCTCAATCCCATAAAAATGTTTTGGGCAGAACTGAAAAAGCATGTGCGAGCAAGGAGGCCTACAAACCTGACTCAGTTACACCAGCTCTGTCAGGAGGAATGGGACAAAATTCACCCAACTTATTGTGGGAAGCTTGTGGAAGGCTATCTGAAACGTTTGACCCAAGTTAAACAATTTAAAGGCAATGCTACCAAATACTAATTGAGTGTATGTAAACTTCTGACCCACTGGGAGTGTGATGAAAGAAATAAAAGCTGAAATAAATAATTCTCTCTACTATTATTCTTACATTTCACATTCTTAAAATGAAGTTGTGATCCTAACTGACCTAAGACAGGGAATTCTTACTAGGATTAAATGTTGGAAATTGTGAAAAGCTGAGTTTAAATGTATTTGGCTAAGGTGTATGTAAACTTCAGACTTTAACTGTAAATAACATTGAATAGTTGAGGGGAAAAGGAAACCGCACACTTCTCTTGATAGTATCAGTGATCTTTAATAAGCTTACGTATCGGCCTCACGGCCTTCGTCAAAGGTGTGATGATACGTAAGCTTCTTAAAGATCAGTGATACAATCAAGAGCAGTGTGCGGTTTCCTTTTCCCTCATCTTGTCCAATTGTTACCATGCACCTGCAAAAAAGATTGCTCAGATGTGCGAGTGCCTTTTGATTTTTGAACATTGAATAGTTGAAAGTAAGTCCTCTTACTTTTCTCACTTCACAAGCTGTATGTGAAAGTAAATTTGGAGTGAGGTTGGGTTTATGTAGGTTACATTGAAATCCGATTTGCCCAACAGAGGACACCATCATTTCAATGTGTAGTTAGGTATATTATCATTCATCCATGGTTGATTGGATCCTGGTTACCATTAGCCCTATAAATAGGATGCCACATGATATGAATAATACACTTTGACCTTTGGATATTGTCTTTTATGTATGTTATTTAAAATATACAGTATATATAAACACTATCCAAGCAGAAGATACATCTCCTTCGAATGTTGATATTTGGTTGCGTTCACAATTCAATTTCCAGTTTGTCTACAAATGAATGATTGATATGTAGGATTCGCTTCTCCATCTCAACAAAAAATAATCTGATTTTAGGAGGACCTCATCTCTCTCAGACCAGGGAAGTGGAACCTAATCTTAGGAGGACCCCATCTCTCTCAGACCAGGGAAGTGGAACCTGATCTTAGGAGGACCCCATCTCTCTCAGACCAGGGAAGTGGAACCTGATCTTAGGAGGACTCCGTCCCTCTCAGACCAGGGAAGGGGAACCTGATCTTAGGAGGACAGTCTCTCTCAGACCAGGGAAGTGGAACCTGATCTTAGGAGGACTCCGTCCCTCTCAGTACACACTACAATAGGCCTTATGTTGACATGGACTAACACACACACACTTTGTCTTATCAACATGAGTGGATCTGCTTCCCTCAGTCAGTCACACCAGGTCTCCACCACCACTTCCTGTTCCTCTGACTGAGGAGGAAGAAGAAGACGACCCTTCACTCTATTCCCTAGAAGCCAAGGCTTCCTGTTTGGACAAGGCTACAATCTCATTGCCACACTTCCAGCTTTCATATTCAACGTGAGGAAGCCGGAGGGATAATCGAGGTTCGGACAGGACAGAAAGTGCAATATAACTAACTGCTGAACTACACAGAAAAGTTGTTTTCTGATATAAATCATATTGGTGTTTGAAAAAGCTAGCTAAAGGGAGAAACCCTATTGCTCCTCTCAATCTATGATTTGAATGAAATGCTAAATAGCACATTTACATGCATATGATTAACTCTCTCTTCTCTCTCTCTCTCTCTCTTTCTCTCTCCCCCTCCTCTGGGAGGAAGAGTGGCAGCTCCTGCAGACTCCCTGTTATGCTGGCATAGTGGCATCATTCTGAAACTGGTATTAGGCATTTCCTGCTGTGTCCGTTGGCGGGTGGAAGTGTGTGTGCGTGTGTCTGGGCAGAACGCACCTGGTCCGCGCAGCTGTGGGGATCCTAGCAGGGGAGATATAAAAAGAGAAAGAGATAGAGGGAGAGATAGAAGGAAGGGAGGAGACGAATGAGTCCCTGTGTGTTACTCTGTCTGACAGAGAAGGAGAGATCTCAATTATTAAAGTATCAGTTTGCTGTCAGCTCTTACAGAAACCAATTAAAATGGTTGTGTTTGTGTTTGAATTCCTAAAAATCAGTAAAGGCTAGATTGGCTTTTTCACAGCTTGGTGACCCCACTTTAAAGTAATTGGTTTATCAGATGGGGGAGAAGCAACATCCGAAAGAGATTCTCGAAGAACTCCATGTCTCACGCGTAGACACATATCAAAATTATTTCCTTGTTAAAGCAGGTAGAGAACCCTCCAAAGCCTTTTGACTTTTCTCACTGTTCTGTAATGTTTTCTGTTCTTGAAAATGATCATTTCCTGTTTTTCTGTTGAAATCGTGTTGGTCAGAGGTTCAACAACACAGTTTGTGTGTTTCATCTTTGATTAATGACTTTATGAAGAAAATCAATCTCTGAGCTGGTCAAAGCAGCCAAACCAGGTCACGCTTTTATTTCATCCTCAATAACAGATGTGTGTAACGTAACTGGTATCGTAGCGTCTGTCAACAGTCTGTGGGATGCAACGACACATTTTTTTAAGGAATTTTCTTCCGGTGCGCAGATTGTTTCGTCACTAATTATTTGGACAAATCACGATTTGGCAGGTGTTCGCATCTTTCCAATTTTGGAGGAGGTGGAGGGGACATTCGCCGATAGACTTGCGGAGAGAGGGGGGTGGAGCTACCGCCCTGCTTCCTCTCCTCATTCTAGTATCTTTTCTAACAAGTCTCCCCAGAACTAAGTTAAAACCATTACCTTTTTCACATAAGAAAGATTTGTCAGTATACATTTCACGTATCTATGGTAGTGAGCAGTGGAGATTTTAGCACGTAAATCTTGGTGGGAAAAAAAAAATATTCTGTGGGATGCATGCCAGCAAAGCCACTAGACAACACAACACTAAACATTAATTGCACTATAACGGTGACAAACGGTGCCTACAAACTGTTAGTGCCTACATTAAGCTGTCCCAACAGCAGAGTCCCAATAGCAATCCCAACACCTTACCACTGCTACACCTGGCTATCAGCGGAGCCTTGTCTGGCAGCGAAACTGTTCATTCAGCCTACAAAACTATGGCATAAGGGGATGACAAGCGGATAAGAGGCAATCTGTAATTTCGATTAAGACATTAATGAACGAGCTACGACGGACATAGTCAATATAACTATTTGTTCAACACTTTTGAAATGAACAGTGACAAAATTCAGAACATGGGCCGTTCTTACAGTGTTCTCCCTGTACACCAAGTCAGAACTGTAGGATAAATAAAGGGGGCATATAAGCAGACAATGAAAGTTCTTACAATATTCGATGATTACATTTCTCTTAAACAGGTTATAGGCTACATGTGCACCACCTGGTCAGAACAGTAGGTGAAATTAAGAGGTGAAAATAGACCAAATTATTAGGGTGAGGCACATGGGCTACTAAGAGCTTACTACACAACATACACTTAGTATTACTTTCTTAGCTACAGTATACATATCTCCCTGGCATATTACATCATTTATGCAGCAGCATACAAGACATGTTTGGACTCACCTTGTTGTGCTGTGCTCACTTGAACAGGAAGGTAGTGCGGTGGTCCTTCGTGGGCAAATTTTCTCATCAAACTTTGTCATCAAAGTCTGGCATCTCTAGATTTATGGTGCTTTCAAGACAACTGAGAACTCTGAAGAAAAAAAAGGTTGAATCATGATGACATCAGTGATCTTCAGGTCGTAGCTCTAGAAAGAGGCTCGAGTTCCCAACTTCCAATTCTGAGTTGGATGAAGTGCAAAACGTATTTTCCCAGTCGTAGCTCGTTTTTCCCGAGTTCCCAGTTTTCTTGAACTCAAAGTTAGCCACTGATTTCTTCAAAACCACTCATTGTTGAATTTACGATTTCCAACGTCTTGTGTAATGTTAATGTCCAATGGCTGATGAGCACCGATATGTTTTATCTATAATTTCTCTTCATTATTTATCTTCATATGACAAGGATTAAAAAGTAAAATGTTGATGCGATCTGTCCAATCAAAGCTACAATACATATAACGTGAGTTGGCGTCATTTTATCTGTGGCCAATGACCTTGGTGACTTCTTGGATGGGCACTTCTAATATAACTCTATGGCAGCACACAAGGGCTAGAACTTTCGAAGTCTACCCTTAGACTTGGCGGTGACATAGTGTCCCCATGAGTGACAGAAGACTGAGCCAACCACGGCGCAACGCTCCGTATTTTCTGCTGGCTTGCCCCACCACCACAGAAAGCACTGAGCTAGGCTGAAACCTAGCTCCAAAATACCATGCAAAATGTATTTATGTATTTTTGCTTAAAATGTGGTGCTCAAAACAGCTGCCTCACCTGCCCTGAACGACGGGTTAGCACTTGTAGTGAGGCATTAGTTGATCACCGGGATGCAGTTCCTAGGAATCTGGAAAACAGGAAATACATCATCCTGAACAATCACTTCTCTGCTAGTAGGTGGGACACCAGGGCACCTTACCTGACCTGGGATAGTGATGCTTTCTAAAGCATGGTCAATATGTATAGAATTATGCTTTGGGGAATTAGTAGTGAGGCTGGTTAAGACGGACCGTTATACTCAGGTAAATGAGGACTGGTATTGTGACTGCTAAGGTCTGTGGTCAATGGGGGGGGGGGGTCCATGTGACCCGGTCAAAGGTCACTGTGGACTGATCTATGACAGAGCAGAGTGCAGTAAAGGGTCATATACACACTGTTACATGACTTGAGTAGAGTCCATTCTCTCCAGATGGACAGAGGAGACAGAGACAAGCCCTGTGGGGAGGGGAAGGACAGACTACACACACAGCAACCCACCTGGCTGTCTAGTCTTTCAGTGAGGCTGAGTGCTGCTCATTTGATTGTTGTACCTAAGTCAACATCAAACAGACAGAGAGGACGGAGAGAGGCCTTTACTTCAGAGACCCCATTTATAATGATTCCAGTTGGACACAACCAGGGTTGGGGTCAATTCCAATTGAAGTCAGTCAATTCGGGAAATAAACTGAAATTCAAATTCATTTATTGTGAAAAGAGCTTTTATTTTCAATGACTTCTCAATGAACTGAAAAGTTTATATATATTTTTTACATTTGAATCACTTCCTGACTTGACTGACTTCCAGAGGAAGTATAAAACATGTATGTATAGTAGTAATTGAAAGGGAACAGTTTGTAGATTTATGGGGAAATGATTAGATCAAAGTTGAGGATGTAACAGTTGACTGAATCCAGACATACACAACACAAACATAATTCAAATACAATAATATGAGATATATATCCAAGACATTTAAATGTGACTGAATCCTGACATACACAACACAAACACAATTCAAATACAATAATATGAGATATACATCCAAGACATTTAAATGTTTGGATTCAGTCTTGTGTCATGTGAACTGTTATGCTGTCCACATCGTTCTAATCATTTTCCCATAACCTCAAAAACTGTTCCCTTTGAATTGCTACCACCATGCTTTCTTATTTCTTATTTCTTATGTACTGTAAGAAACATTTCAATCTAGGCATATTCCCACAAGTGTAAAGGCTTAACTCGTGTCATGTTTGAGCTAGTGTCCTTCAGTATTGAAAACCGGTTCCAGAAATAAATCAGATCAACAATTTGTTATCACGTTGGTTCTTCCGTGGGTGCTATGTTTATGTTTGGAAGTACAGGATCAGAGGGGTTACAGTCATTGAAGAAAGATGAAATATTTCTGGCCTTTTATTGTGGAGAGCTGACTGGTCTACTGCATTAAACAATCTGGGGTTTTTTTTACACTGGAATTTGCTCGCTATTTTGAATGATTTTGTTGGCTGTAAGAAGACAATGTTCTGCGATAAGGTGCCAGGAGATCATCTGATCTAAAAGTGGTTTTAACTGTTGTCTTAAGTCACTACCAGCCTTATTTTCAAGTGTTATAAACAAACACACCTCTTTCCTCCAGAATGTGTTGGATTGTGTTACTTTGTTTACTAAGCCCTCCTAATTACACTCGGTAGTTGTTTTCTTATCATTTGTTTGTTCCTCAAACGACCCTAAAGCCTGAGTGAACTCTCCATATACCTCTGGTCAAACACACTCACCATCTTCTTCCTTATCTGTCTCTCGCTCTCCATCAGGCCCAATCAGACACCTCGCTAGCCGCCGTGGCCGGAGACACGCGTTAGCGACCCTCACTTCAATTAGCCCTTTTTCACAGCTATAACCCCCCCCCCCCCCGACCAAGAGCACACTAGGCCCACAGCTAGGTCCAATGCACCCCATCTATCACCTGCACCCTTTGAAGGGGACAAGGTGGCGAGGGGAGGTGGGGGTGAGGCAGAGGGGGTGTACTGGCTGGAGTGACAGATGACTTCTCAGATGGAGAGATAGTGAGACTGGGTGACCTTTGACCTGGCTTACTGGCCTTGAGAGAGAGGGAGGCAGGTTGGCTTTCTGTCATGCATGTGTGGGGGTTAATGTGTGTTCTGGAAGTATATTTATTTAGCTAGGCAAGTCAGTTAAGAACAAATTCTTACTTTCAATGTTAACTGCCTTGTTCAAGGGCAGAATGACAGTTTTTTTTAGCTTGTCAGCTCGGGGATTCGATCTTGAAACCTTTCAGTTACTAGTCCAATGCTCTAACCATTAGGCTACCTGTCGCCCCGTATATGAGTTGTGGTTGTGGATGGGGGTCTAAAGTATAAAGTGTGAGGGGTATATGAGTTGTGGTTGTGGATGGGGGTCTAAAGTATAAAGTGTGAGGGGTATATGAGTTGTGGTTGTGGATGGGGTCTAAAGTATAAAGTGTGGGGGTATATGAGTTGTGTTTGTGGATGGGGGTCTAAAGTATAAAGTGTGGGGGGTATATGAGTTGTGGTTGTGGATGGGGGTCTAAAGTATAAAGTGTGGGGGGGTATATGAGTTGTGGTTGTGGATGGGGGTCTAAAGTATAAAGTGTGGGGGGGTATATGAGTTGTGGTTGTGGGTGGCGGTCTAAAGTATAAAGTGTGGGGGGTATATGAGTTGTGGTTGTGGATGGGGGTCTAAAGTATAAAGTGTGGGGGGTATATGAGTTGTGTTTGTGGATGGGGGTCTAAAGTATAAAGTGTGAGGGGTATATGAGTTGTGGTTGTGGATGGGGTCTAAAGTATAAAGTGTGGGGGTATATGAGTTGTGTTTGTGGATGGGGGTCTAAAGTATAAAGTGTGGGGGTATATGAGTTGTGTTTGTGGATGGGGGTCTAAAGTATAAAGTGTGGGGGGTATATGAGTTGTGGTTGTGGATGGGGGTCTAAAGTCTAAAGTGTGGGGGGGGTATATGAGTTGTGGTTGTGGATGGGGGTCTAAAGTATAAAGTGTGGGGGGGGTATATGAGTTGTGGTTGTGGGTGGCGGTCTAAAGTATAAAGTGTGGGGGGTATATGAGTTGTGTTTGTGGATGGGGGTCTAAAGTATAAAGTGTGGGGGTATATGAGTTGTGTTTGTGGATGGGGGTCTAAAGTATAAAGTGTGGGGGGTATATGAGTTGTGTTTGTGGATGGGGGTCTAAAGTATAAAGTGTGGGGGGTATATGAGTTGTGGTTGTGGATGGGGGTCTAAAGTATAAAGTGTGGGGGGTATATGAGTTGTGGTTGTGGATGGGAGGTCTATCAAGCAAAATAGTGTTTAATAGGAGTCATCAGACCAGACATTCATGTGAATCCATGTAACAAAGTCATGAGATGAGCATTGTGTGTTATGCGTGTGTGTGTGTGTGTGTGTGTGTGTGTGTGTGTGTGTGTGTGTGTGTGTGTGTGTGTGTGTGTGTGTGTGTGTGTGTGTGTGTGTGTGTGTGTGTGTGTGGGTGTGTGTGGGTGTGTGTGTGTGTGTGTGGACAAAGGTCCTGTTGTTAGAAGACAGATCAGTGGAGTAGAGCAGTCAAAACAACAACAGTCATTACCTTACTCACACAAGTCATACACACACCCACCCACACACCCAACCACACAGACACACACACACACACACAGACAAACACAGACACACTCAGACAAACACACAGGCACAAGCACGCAAAACTAATTTTAAACACCTTACTACTCATTACCCCTGGCATACAACCTTTACATGGTTGGCCCTGTGTAAGTGGTGACCCAGACAGTGGAGAAACTACGCTGCCACTGAAAACAGCCATTCCTACAACACCAGGGCTACTGTGAGAGCTGTGATGGTCAAAGTATGAGTGAGTATAACATCGATGACTGTGTCAAAATCAATGGTAGAAATCCAAATAAAACAGTGTAGGTTCCTCTGTCACTATTGCTCTGTCTCTCCTTTATTTTTCCTCTCTCGCTCTACCTCCATTTGCTGTCTCCTCTTCTCTCTCTGTAGTACTCTACTTCTCTCTGTAGTACTCTACTTCTCTCTGTAGTACTCTACTTCTCTCTGTAGTACTCTACTTCTCTCTGTAGTACTCTACTTCTCTCTGTAGTACTCTACTTCTCTCTGTAGTACTCTACTTCTCTCTGTAGTACTCTACTTCTCTCTGTAGTACTCTACTTCTCTCTGTAGATAGTACTCTACTTCTCTTTGTAGATAGTACTCTACTTCTCTCTGTAGTACTCTACTTCTCTCTGTAGATAGTACTCTCTGTAGTACTCTACTTCTCTCTGAGGTACTCTACTTCTTTCTGTAGTACTCTACTTCTCTCTGTAGTACTCTACTTCTCTCTGAGGTATTCTACTTCTTTCTGTAGTACTCTACTTCTCTCTGTAGTACTCTACTTCTCTCTGTAGATAGTACTCTACTTCTCTCTGTAGTACTCTATTTCTCTCTGTAGTACTCTACTTCTCTCTGTAGATAGTACTCTACTTCTCTCTGTAGTACTCTACTTCTCTCTGTAGTACTCTACTTCTCTCTGTAGTACTCTACTTCTCTCTGAGGTACTCTACTTCTCTCTGTAGTACTCTATTTCTCTCTGTAGTACTCTACTTCTCTCTGTAGTACTCTACTTCTCTCTGTAGTACTCTACTTCTCTCTGTAGTACTCTACTTCTCTCTGTAGTACTCTACTTCTCTCTGTAGTACTCTACTTCTCTCTGTAGTACTCTATTTCTCTCTGCAGTACTCTACTTCTCTCTTTAGTACTCTACTTCTCTCTGTAGATAGTACTCTACTTCTCTCTGTAGTACTCTACTTCTCTCTGTAGTACTCTACTTCTCTCTTTAGTACTCTACTTCTCTCTTTAGTACTCTACTTCTCTCTGTAGTACTCTACTTCTATCTGTAGTACTCTACTTCTCTCTGTAGTACTCTACTTCTCTCTGTAGTACTCTACTTCTCTCTGTAGTAGTATACTTATCTCTGTAGTACTCTACTTCAATCTGTAGTACTCTACTTCAATCTTCAGCACTCTACTTCTCTCTGTAGAAATCTACTTCTCTCTGTAGGTAGTACTCTACTTCTCTCTGTAGTACTCTACTTCTCTCTGTAGATAGTACTCTCTGTAGTACTCTACTTCTCTCTGAGGTACTCTACTTCTTTCTGTAGTACTCTTATTCTCTCTGTAGTAATCTACTTCTCTCTGTAGTACTCTTCTTCTCTCTGTAGTACTCTACTTCTCTCTGTAGTACTCTACTTCTCTCTGTAGTACTCTTCTTCTCTCTGTAGTACTCTACTTCTCTCTGAGGTATGCTACTTCTCTCGCTGTTTCTGTCTTTCCCTCTTATTTTCTCTCTTTCTCTTTTTATCTCGTTCTGTCGCTCTTTCTTTCTCTCTCTCTCACCGTCTGTCTCTATCACTTTCTGCCTCTCACTCTATAGCACTTCTTCTCTTTCTCTCTTGTTGCCCCTCATCTCCTTCCCTCTCTTTAGTACTTCTCTGTTTAGTACTTCTGTGTGTAGTACTTCTCTGTGTAGTACTTCTCTGTCGCTCTCTGCTGCTGTTGTTGTTGCTGGTTCCCTGGTCAGACTTGGTGTAATGGGGCTGGTTCCCTGGTCAGACTTGGTGTAATGGGGCTGGTTCCCTGGTCAGACTTGGTGTAAGGGGCTGGTTCCCTGGTCAGACTTGGTGTAATGGGGCTGGTTCCCTGGTCAGACTTGGTGTAAGGGGCTAGTTCCCTGGTCAGACTTGGTGTAAGGGGCTGGTTCCCTGGTCAGACTTGGTGTAATGGGGCTGGTTCCCTGGTCAGACTTGGTGTAATGGGGCTGGTTCCCTGGTCAGACTTGGTGTAAGGGGCTGGTTCCCTGGTCAGACTTGGTGTAAGGGGCTGGTTCCCTGGTCAGACTTGGTGTAAGGGGCTGGTTCCCTGGTCAGACTTGGTGTAAGGGGCTGGTTCCCTGGTCAGACTTGGTGTAATGGGGCTGGTCCTGCTGTGCCACAGGGGGGGCTGAGTGCTGGGGCCTGGTATGTTGAGGGGGGTGGATGGGGGAAGAGGGAGCCCTCTGTCCTCTCTGTCTCCTACCAGTCTGCCTCCCTCCCTGCCTTCCCAAACATCTGGAACTCACATCAGGACTGCTGAGAGAGGAGAGGAGAGTGGCATGACGGGAGGAGGGAGAGGAGGAGAGGAGGAGGAGGAAAGATGAGAGGACGGAGGAAAGGAAAGGATTAGAGAGGAAAGAGGGAGAAGGAGGAGGAGAGAAGGGAGGAGGGAGGAGAGGGGCTTGAAGAGAGGAAGAGGGAGGGAGGTGGATGAAGGGGAAGGAGGAGAGGAGTGGTGGAACAGAACCCATTAGTGCCAGACTAGATGGGTCAAGCAAACACTCAGGCTTCCATTTATCATCCTACCCAAACTCCCTTCAACCCCCTAGAGTCAATATTCTTCTTAATATGAATCCTTAGGAGTCTATTGACGCACCAGTGCCGATGTAGGTCTTCTGCATCTGCGTTGTAAAGTGACAGAGCTGCAGCGGTGTTTACCAGACCAGGATGCAGCCGACGATGCAGCACAGACTCACACATACTAAGCATACACACACACACACACACACACACACACACACACACACACACACACACACACACACACACACACACACACACACACACACACACACACACACACAGCAGATTCCTCCTCATGAGACAAACTATTGCCAAATATTCCATTGCCAGGGTATTAAGGTATGCATAAATAACTTAAAAATATCTGTCTGCCTGCCTGCCTGCCTGTGTGCTTATGTGTCACTGTCCGCATCCATGTGTTTGTGAGTCCGTGTGTGTGTGTGTGTTAGTACATAATACTCCAGCTAGCTAGTTAAATTAGTGGTCACACTGAGAGAGCAGACATTGTGGCATTGTGTGTGTGTGTGTGTGTGTGTGTGTGTGTGTGTGTGTGTGTGTGTGTGTGTGTGTGTGTGTGTGTGTGTGTGTGTGTGTGTGTGCGTGCGTGCCTGCGTGCGTGCGTGCGTGCGTGCGTGCGCACACTCTTATTATTATGCTTGGCCTAAGACCAGAGTGGAGCAGCGGATACATCTATTGATCTTGTAAGAGTTTCATGTTTCCGTTTCCAATGCTTAGCGTTGCTCGAAATCTGATCTGAAAACAGAGTAGCATTTTCAACATCATATATCAGCAATACTAGATTAACGATTCAAACATCTGATGATTCATTTATGAGAAACTTAGGACCTCACAAAGATTGGAGGAGAGGAGAGGTAATGTTCCTGACTGTGGCATCTTCACAAGCTGTTTCCCTGCAAGCCTATCCCCACTTCTCTCCTCTCATCCCCCCTCCCCTCATCCCCTCCCCTCATCCCCACCCTCCCAAATATGCCAGCTGTGTGCAGGAGACAGGCGACAGGAGATAGGCAACATGCGACAGGAGACAGGTGACAGGAGACATGCGACTGGAGACAGGCGACAGGAGACAGGAGACAGGCGACAGGAGACAGGCGACAGGAGACAGTAGACACGCAACAGGCAGGAGACATGCAACAGGAGACAGGAGACAGGCGACAGGAGACAGGCAGGCGACAGGAGACAGGCGACAGGAGACAGGCGACAGGCGACAGGAGACAGGAGACAGGAGATAGGCAACAGGAGACATGCAACAGGAGACAGGAGACAGGAGACAGGCGACAGGAGACATGCAACAGGAGACAGGAGACAGGCGACAGGAGACAGGAGACAGGCAGGCGACAGGAGACAGGAGACAGGCGACAGGAGACATGCGACAGGAGACAGGCGACAGGAGACAGTAGACACGCAACAGGCAGGAGACAGGCAACAGGAGACAGGCAGGAGACAGGAGACATGCAACAGGAGACAGGAGACAGGTGACAGGAGACAGGCGACAGGAGACAGGAGACAGGCGACAGGAGACAGGAGACAGTAGACAGGACAGGTGACAGGAGACATGCAACAGGAGATAGGAGACAGGCGACAGGAGACAGGAGACAGGCAGGCGACAGGAGACAGGCGAAAGGCAGCAGCAGGCAGGCTGCAGGAGACAGGCAATAGGAGACAGGCGACAGGCGGCAGGCGACAGAAGACAGGCAACAGGCGAAAGGCGGAAGGAGACAGGCGACAGGAGACAGGCGACAGGAGAAAGGCGACAGGCGACAGGAGAGAGGCAACATGCGACAGGCAGGTGACAGGAGACAGGAGACAGGCAACAGAAGACAGGCGACAGGAGACAGGCGACAGGAGACAGGCGACAGGCGACAGGCAGGCGACAGGAGACAAAAGACAGGCGACAGGCAGGCGACAGGAGACAGGCAACAGGAGACAGGCAGGCGACAGGAGACAGGCGACGGGCAGGCGACAGGAGACAGGAGACAGGTGACAGGCGACAGGAGACAGGCAGGAGACAGGAGACAGGAGACAGGCGACAGGCAGGTGACAGGAGACAGGTGACAGGCAGGCGACAGGCGACAGGAGACAGGAGACAGGCGACAGGAGACAGTAGACAGGCGTGGGGGTTTTCTTATTTTATTTTCTCCTGTTTTCTAATAGTAACAAAAAACGAATGGAGAGTAGGAGGCCTAGACCCAGCATCACCCATCACATAGACCCAGCATCACCCATCACATAGACCCAGCATCACCCATCGTATAGACCCAGCATCACCCATCACATAGACCCAGCATCACCCATCGTATAGACCCAGCATCACCCATCGTATAGACCCAGCATCACCCATCACATAGACCCAGCATCACCCATCGTATAGACCCAGCATCACCCATCGTATAGACCCAGCATCACCCATCACATAGACCCAGCATCACCCATCGTATAGACCCAGCATCACCCATCGTATAGACCCAGCATCACCCATCGTATAGACCCAGCATCACCCATCGTATAGACCCAGCATCACCCATCGTATAGACCCAGCATCACCCATCGTATAGACCCAGCATCACCCATCGTATAGACCCAGCATCACCCATCACATAGACCCAGCATCACCCATTGTATAGACCCAGCATCACCCATCGTATAGACCCAGCATCACCCATCGTATAGACCCAGCATCACCCATCTCATAGACCCAGCATCCCCCATCACATAGACTCAGCATCACCCATCGTATAGACCCAGCATCACCCATCACATAGACCCAGCATCACCCATCACATAGACCCAGCATCACCCATCGTATAGACCCAGCATCACCCATCACATAGACCCAGCATCACCCATCGTATAGACCCAGCATCACCCATCGTATAGACCCAGCATCACCCATCGTATAGACCCAGCATCACCCATCACATAGACCCAGCATCACCCATCGTATAGACCCAGCATCACCCATTGCATAGACCCAGCACCACCCATCACATAGACCCAGCATCACCCATCGTATAGACCCAGCATCACCCATCACATAGACCCAGCGGACCCAGCATCACCCATCACATAGGGGCTCTTGAGTGGCACTGCGGTCTAAGGCACTGCATCTCAGTGCTAGAAGCGTTACTACAGACCCTGGTTCAATTCCAGGCTGTATCACAACCAGCCGTGATTGGGAGTCCCATAGGGCGGCGCACAATTGGCCCAGCGCCGTCTGGGTTAGGATTTGGCCGGGGTAGACTGTCATTCTAAATAAGAAGTTGTTCTAAACTGACTTTCCTGGTTAAAAAAAGATGAAATCAAATTAAAAAATACCCAGCGTCACCCATCGCATAGACCCAGCATCACCCATCTCATAGATCCAGCATCACCCATCGCATAGACCCAGCATCACCCATCGTATAGACCCAGCATCACCCATTGTATAGACCCAGCATCACCCATCACATAGACCCAGCATCACCCATCGCATAGACCCAGCACCACCCATCGCATAGACCCAGCATCACCCATAGCATAGACCCAGCACCACCCATCGCATAGACCCAGCATCACCCATCGCCACAATGTCGCCGTCGGAGAGGAAACAAAGACCCACATTCTCTCTGGGGTTATTATTGTGTGTGAAGTGATAAAGGATCCCCTGCGGTGCGCACACCTGATTCCACGACGGTTCCCATCCTGAACTGGGTGCATTGTACTAACCTCCACGCGCAGGCATTCACGGTGTAGCCCCATCCGTTCTGCGTCTGTAAGACCTCCGCTCGTATTACAGCGTAAACAGGGATCCAGCAGGTGAAGCCTAACGTTTTCCAGATGTTGGCGTAATGTCAGCGAGAGGTTAGCGCAACATTGAGTGCTGTTGTTCGTTCTAAAGGGCAAGTAGAACACAGAGAGGGTTCCTCGTACAGATCCTTTACCACTCACCTGCCAAGCTGCAACAATGTCCACCATTGCATAATACTAATTTCAGGCCACACATAAAAAGTTGGTGGGTTGTGGAGGTCATTAAAGCTTTTACCGTATGCTTCCCAGTCGAAACAGTCCTTGGCATATATTAAGACGAAATTTTGTGACGTTTTTTTGGTTGTTAGTTTTGTTGTTCAGCAGCATTTAGCAGGTTTGTTTTCAGACTGTTCGAGTACACACATTTTTTTCTTTAGGCTTGTCGAAGTTTGGTAACCGAAGTCTACGCCCCTTCGTCGGTGATTGGTCAACAGTAGGGATTATTCCATGAAGTGTTGGTTGTCATTCAACGACAGTTTACTAGTTTTCAGGCAAATTTTTTTCACTTGAGAAATATCGCAAGAAACATTTTAGTAAGATGTAAAATTGCGTGACTAAAGACCTCCGTCAAAATTAATTTCAGATTTCTTGAGTTCGTTTTCTTGAGACTGTTTTGAAGAAGTGTTGCTACAAGAAGGACAATATTGCTGCTGTTTTCTCACTTTTCAAGTGAAAGTTCACTTCGCCTAGCCGAGTTCTGCTAGGAGCAAACCCAACTGTATGTGTACAGATGCCTTTACACGCGGTTGCCATACACAAGGTACCTAGTTCGATTCCCAACCCTAAACTTAACCAACCATATTTCTTACCTAAACATAACCCAACCCTAAACTTAACCAACCATATTTCTTACCTAAACATAACCCAACCTCTAACCCTTAACCAATCGCCCTCAAGGCAGAGCTGCCCATAGAACAAGGGGGAATATTAAAACAGAAATCTGCTGTGTTGATTTTTGCTAGTTCATTTCAAACCTCTTTTATCTACTTTTTTATGAAGACAATTTGAAAGATTGCAGCAAAGACAATATTATCCCAGTCTGTTCAGCGTTTGCCCTTTGACATTTCCTTCACTAACCCACTAGCATTGACATGAGTTAGGATGATGGGATCATGTCTTAATAGTTGTGGTTGTGAGGAGGCCTATCTTGTCATGTCTGTATTTTCATTATTTCTCTCTCTCTCTCGCTCACTCTCTCTTTATCTCTCCTTTTTTCTCTCTGTCTGTCTCTTTGTCTCTCTCTGTCTCTGGTAGCTCTCTCTCTCACTCTCTCTTTATCTCTCATTTTTTCTCTCTGTCTGTCTCTTTGTCTCTCTCTGTCTCTGGTAGCTCTCGCTCTCTTTGTCTCTCTCTCTCTATTTGTCTCTCTTTGTCTTGGTCTCTCGCTCTCTTTGTCTCTTTCTGTCTCTGGTCTCTCTCTCTTTGTCTTTCTGTCTCTGGTCTCTCTCTCTTTGTCTCTCTCTCTCTTTGTCTCTCCTCTGTCTGTCTGTCTTTCTCTGGTCTCTCTCTCTCTCTCTCTCTCTCTCTCTCTCTCTCTCTCTCTCTCTCTCTCTCTCTATTTGTCTCTCTTTCTCTGTCTGTCTGTCTGTCTGTCTGTCTGTCTGTCTGTCTGTCTGTCTGTCTGTCTGTCTGTCTGTCTGTCTGTCTGTCAAGCCAGTAGCCATAATGCAGCTGATCATTAACTGGAGGCGTTGACACAGGTGAACAGCTCTAGAGTTATTTAAGAGCCATTAACGGGTCGTCAGGAGGGGGCTAGACACACACAAGCAGATAGCTAGACACACACACACAGATACACACCCAGATACACGCAGTGAAACAATTATATCTGGTTTCTAATCATTGGCACATGGCACACGCCCAGGTGTCACTGCAAATTAAAAATGGGTTTACAATGGACTCTGATTACACTCTTAGGAAAAAAGGTGGTATTTAGAAATTTAGTCTTTAGTCTTTAGTTATTTAGTCTTTAGTTCTTTAGTCTTTAGTTCTTTAGTTCTTTAGTCTTTAGGTCTTAAGTTATTTAGTTCTTTAGTCTTTAGTCTTTATTTCTTTAGTCTTTAGGTCTTTAGTTCTTTATTTCTTTAGTATTCAGTTCTTTAGTCTTTAATTCTTTAGTCTTTATATCTTTAGTTCTTTAGTTCTTTATTTCTTTAGTATTCAGTTCTTTAGTCTTTAATTCTTTAGTCTTTATATCTTTAGTTCTTTAGTCTTTATTTCTTTAGTATTTAGTAATTTAGTTCTTTATTTATTTATGTATTTAGTCTTTAGGTCTTTAGCTCTTTATTTATTTTGTCTTTAGTTCTTTAGTTCCTTATTTCTTCATTTCTTTAGTCTTTAGTTCTTTATTTCTTTCTTTATTTAGTCTTTAGTTATTTAGTTCTTTAGTGTTTAGGTCTTTAGTTCTTTAGTCTTTAGTTCTTTAGTTCTTTAGTCTTTAGCTCTTTTGTCTTTAGTCTTTAGTTCTTTAGTCTTTAGCTCTTTAGTTCATTAGTCTTTAGTTCTTTAGTCTTTAGGTCTTTAGTTCTTTAGTTCTTTAGTCTTTAGTTCTTTAGTTCTTTAGTCTTTAGGTCTTTAGTTCTTTAGTGTTTAGGTCTTTAGTTCTTTAGTGTTTAGTTCTTTAGTCTTTAGTGTTTAGTTCTTTAGTCTTTGGGTCTTTAGTTCTTTAGTTCTTTAGGCTTTAGTACTTTAGTTCTTTCGTCTTTAGGTCTTTATTCTTTAGGTCTTTAGTCTTTAGGTCTTTAGTCTTTAGGTCTTTAGTTCTTTAGTGTTTACTTCTTTAGTCTTTAGTTATTTAGTTATTTTGTCTTTAGGTCTTTAGTTATTTAGTCTTTATATCTTTAGTTCTTTAGTCTTTATTTCTTTAGTATTTAGTAATTTAGTTTTTATTTATTTATGTATTTAGTCTTTAGGTCTTTAGCTCTTTATTTATTTTGTCTTTAGTTCTTTAGTTCCTTATTTCTTCATTTCTTTAGTCTTTAGTTCTTTATTTCTTTCTTTATTTAGTCTTTAGTTATTTAGTTCTTTAGTGTTTAGGTCTTTAGTTCTTTAGTCTTTAGTTCTTTAGTCTTTAGCTCTTTAGTTCATTAGTCTTTAGTTCTTTAGTCTTTAGGTCTTTAGTTCTTTAGTTCTTTAGTCTTTAGTTCTTTAGTCTTTAGGTCTTTAGTTCTTTAGTGTTTAGGTCTTTAGTTCTTTAGTGTTTAGTTCTTTAGTCTTTAGGTCTTTAGGTCTTTAGTTCTTTAGTCTTTGGATCTTTAGTTCTTTAGTTCTTTAGGCTTTAGTACTTTAGTTATTTTGTCTTTAGGTCTTTAGTCTTTAGGTCTTTAGTCTTTAGGTCTTTAGTTCTTTAATGTTTAGTTCTTTAGTCTTTAGTTCTTTAGTATTTAGTTCTTTAGTCTTTAGCTCTTTTGTCTTTAGCTCTAGTGCTTTAGTGTTTAGTTCTTTAGTCTTTAGTTATTTAGTTATTTTGTCTTTAGGTCTTTAGTTCTTTAGTGTTTAGTTCTTTAGTTCTTTAGTGTTTAGTTCTTTAGTGTTTAGTTCTTTAGTCTTTAGTTATTTAGTTATTTTGTCTTTAGGTCTTTAGTTCTTTAGTCTTTAGTTCTTTAGTATTTAGTATTTAGTTCTTTAGTCTTTAGCTCTTTCGTCTTTAGCTCTTTAGTTATTTAGTTCTTTAGTCTTTAGGTCTTTAGTTCTTTAGTTCTTTAGTCTTTAGTTATTTAGTTCTTTCGTCTTTAGGTCTTTAGTTCGTTAGTGTTTAGTTCTTTAGTTCTTTAGTGTTTAGTTCTATAGTATTTAGTTCTTTAGTTCTTTAGTGTTTAGTTCTATAGTATTTAGTTCTTTATTCTTTAGTATTTAGTATTTAGTTCTTTAGTTCTTTAGTATTTAGTATTTAGTTCTTTAGTTATTTAGTTATTTAGTCTTTAGTTCTTTAGGTATTTATTTCTTTAATCTTTAGTTCTTTAGTCTTTAGTTATTTAGTCTTTAGTTATTTAGTTATTTCGTCTTTAGGTCTTTAGTTCTTTAGTCTTCAGTTCTTTAGTTTTTCGTGTTTAGTTATTTAGTTAATTTAGTATTTAGTTCTTTAGTTCATTAATTCTTTAGTTCTTAAATGTTTTAGTTCATTAGTTCTTTAGTCTTCAGTTATTTAGTTATTTAGTCTTTAGTTTTTTATTTCTTTAATCTTTAGTTCTTTAGTCTTTAGTTATTTAGTCTTTAGTTATTTAGTCTTTAGTCCTCAGTTTTTTATTTCTTTAATCTTTAATCTTTAGTTCTTTAGTCTTTAGTTCTTTAGTCTTTAGTCTTCAGTTTTTTATTTCTTTAATCCTTCGTCTTTAGTTCTTTAGTCTTTAGTTCTTTAGTCTTTAGTTCTTTAGTCTTTAGTCTTCAGTTTTTTATTTCTTTAATACTTCGTCTTTAGTTCTTTAGTCTTTAGTTATTTAGTCTTTAGTTTTTTATTTCTTTAGTCTTTAGTTTTTTATTTATTTAGTTCTTCAGTCTTTAGTCTTGATTTCTTCAGTCTTTATTTATTTAGTCTTTATTTCTTTAGCCTTTAGTTCTTTAGGGCCTATCACTGTTTTTCTGACTTTCAAAGGAGCTCCCTCGTCCTCTCCATTTATCCGAGCTCTCTGAATGTTATTGTTGTCAGCCTAGCATCTGTTCTCTGTCTTTGTCTCTATACCTCTCTCTATTTGTAGTTTCTCTCACCTTCTTCCTTTCTTCCATCCTTCCTCTCTCTCTCTTTCCCTCGCTCCGTGTGTAGTTTGTCCTCTTAGACAGGGGGTGTGTATACACTGATGTCATTTATGGTCTTTACTGTTGTATATCTCAGAGCATTCTTCAAAGAGTCCAGTTAAGATGGCTAGCTTACATCAAAAACACTAAATTACTATACTTAGTTTTCCTATCAGAGATGTGAACTTTATAGTTGCTTCATTTAAATATCATGTAAACAGTATATTTAGAATTGCCCCTCTGGGATTAATTAAGTTATACTGAATTTAATACAGTAGTCTTGCGATAGCTAGTCTATAGTGAAAGAATGCAGAACCGGGAGACAAATTGAACAACACTCTTATGAATATACTGTTCTATTATTATTAATGACAGTGTTATTTTAAGAATAAGAGCTATACTGGCTTGTGAGAACTATGTTTTCAGGGCCGTCCCTCTTTTGGCCATGAGAAGCGATGAGAACATACCATTTGAGGAATCTTGAGAGCCAATGACCCTCTGCCACATTGAAAAGTCTAACTAAGTGGTGAGGGGATATTTTGAGCCAATTACAGAGTGAAGAAAGTATGCTAAGCTAGCAGGAAGTGAGCACACACAGGACAATACACAGACCTGAAACTAAGAATACGTCGCAAATGGCCCCCTATTCCCTATAAATCCCTGGTCAAAAGAAGTCCACTATATAGGGAATAGGGGGCCAATTGGGACACAGACTAGGCTGGGAATTTCCATGTAATGTCTATATCTCTTACTGTAAGTCCTGACTGGTCGCCTTAGCCCAGCATTCAACACCAGAAACAATAGGCTTTTACCATAATAGTTTACATATTTTACACACAAAGCTTTTCAATTGTATCTTACATCACCATCCACAATGCATCTGTTTTAATGACACTGATTTAAATATAATAGAATTGTGCTCCAACCTCATATACCTTCAGCTATACATTATAAGATTAATACCATTCGTGTATGAATAATACAATGCGGGCAGAGAGAAAGACAGACAGAGAGACTGAAAAGAAAGACCGAACATCCAACTAGACAAGACAGACAGACAGACAGACAGACAGACAGACAGACAGACAGACAGACAGACAGACAGACAGACAGACAGACAGACAGACAGACAAGAAGACAGGCAGACAGACAGGCAGGCAGGCAGGCAGACAGACGATAAGACAGACGGACAGACAGAACGACCAACGGACCTACAGACAGACTGACAGACAAGCAGACAGGCGAGAAGACAGACGGAAAGACAGAATGACAGACAGGCGAGAAGACAAACAGACGAGAAGACAGACGGACATACAGACAGAACGACCAACTGACCTACTAACAGACAGACAAGCAGACAGATGAGAAGAGGGACAAACAGGCAGACAGATGAGAAGACAGATGGACAGACAGGCAGACAGACAGAACAACCAGAACAACTGACCTACAGACAGGCAGACAAGCAGACAGACGAGAAGACAGATGGACAGACAGAACGACAGAGAGATGAGAAAACAGACAGATGAGAAGACAGACGGACAGACAGAACAACAGAGAGATGAGAAGACCGACAGACGAGAAGACAAACGGACAGACAGACGAGAAGACAGACGGACGGATGGACAGAACGACCAACAGACCTACAAACACAGACAAGCAGACAGATGAGAAGACAGACAGACATGCAAGCAGACAGATGAGAAGACAGATAGACAGGCAGACAGACAGACGGACAGACAGAACAACCAACCAACCAACCAACCAACCAACCTACAGGCAGACAGACAGACAGACAGACAGACAGACAGACAGACAGACAGACAGACAGGGTGTCTGTTTTGATTAGCTTAGTGGCTCACTAGTCTGTGCAAGACCTCCACCTATAATCAGGTCACTGTGTGTTCTAGACCCTTCTAGACCCCACCTATAATCATGTCGCTGTGTGTTCTAGACCCCACTTGTGTGTTCTAGACCCCACCTATAGTCAGGTCACTGTGTGTTCTAGACCCCTCTAGACCCACCTATAATCAGGTCACTGTGTGTTCTAGACCCCACCTATAGTCAGGTCACTGTGTGTTCTAGACCCTTCTAGACCCCACCTATAATCAGGTCACTGTGTGTTCGAGACCCTTCTAGACCCCACCTATAATCAGGTCACTGTGTGTTCGAGACCCTTCTAGACCCCACCTATAATCAGGTCACTGTGTGATCTAGACCCCTCTAGACCCCACCTATAGTCAGGTCACTGTGTGTTCTAGACCCCACCTATAATCAGGTCACTGTGCGTTCTAGACCCCACCTATAGTCAGGTCACTGTGTGTTCTAGACCCTTCTAGACCCCACCTATAATCAGGTCACTGTGTGTTCGAGACCCTTCTAGACCCCACCTATAATCTGGTCACTGTGTGTTCTAGACCCTTCTAGACCCCACCTATAATCAGGTCACTGTGTGTTCTAGACCCCTCTAGACCCACCTATAGTCAGGTCACTGTGTGTTCTAGACCCCACCTATAATCAGGTCACTGTGTGTTCTAGACCCCACCTATAGTCAGGTCGCTGTGTGTTCGAGACCCTTCTAGACCCCACCTATAATCAGGTCACTGTGTGTTCGAGACCCTTCTAGACCCCACCTATAGTCAGATCACTGTGTGTTCGAGACCCTTCTAGACCCCATCTATAATCAGGTCAAAGTGTGTTCGAGACCATTCTAGACCCCACCTATAATCAGATCACTGTGTGTTCGAGACCCTTCTAGACCCCACCTATAATCAGGTCACTGTATGTTCTAGACCCCACCTATAGTCAGGTCACTGTGTGTTCTAGACCCTTCTAGACCCCACCTATAATCAGGTCACTGTGTGTTCTAGACCCTTCTAGACCCCACCTATAATCAGGTCACAGTGTGTTCTAGACCCCTCTGCTCCTTATTGGTGACCATCTGGAAGGGATAAGGGGGTGGCGGGGAGGGGAGGGGGGTAAGGGGGAGATCAGTGACCCAGATTGGAAGAGGGTGAGTGGAGCAGAAGAGGCGGGAGGAGGGGAGGGAGGAGAGGAGGAAGGAGAGGGAGGAGAGGGGGATCAGCTGTGTGTCACCTCTCAATCCCACCGTTTCACTTCATTAGCGGTGTGTGGAGGAGATGGAGTGATGAGGAGAAGAGGGGAAAAGATGGAAGAAGTGGAGCTGAAGATTGCTTTAGAAAGACAGTGAGAGGAGGGAGAGTGGAAGAGAGGAGGGAAAAAGTCACTGCTGTGGCCTGTCTTATTTCTCAGGGACCCCCTTGACCCAGAAAAACACACACACACACACACACACACACACACAGGTGCAGAGATACCCACCAGGGACCTCATGTCCCCCTTCTTTGCGACTCTCAGAGACCTGACCAGCTGAACCCTTGGCAGCAGCAGGGCCCTTTCCCTCACTATCTACCTTTCTGTCTTTCTTTCTGTCTACCTCTCTTTCACCTCTACCTCTCTATCTATCCATCTCCCTCTTTCACCTCTCTATCTCTCTCCCTCTTTCACCTCTCTATCTATCTATCTATCTATCTATCTATCTATCTATCATCTATCTATCTATCATCTATCTATCTATCTATCTATCTATCTTTCTCCCTCTTTCACCTCTCTATCTATCTATCTATCTATCTATCTATCTAAATTCAATTCAAGGGGCTTTATTGGCATGGGAAACATGTGTTAGCATTGCCAAAGCAAGTGAGGTAGATAATATACAAAAGTGAAATAAACAATAAAAATTAACAGTAAACATTACACATATAGAAGTTTCAAAAGAATAAAGACATTACAAATGTCATATTATGTATATATACAGTGTTGTAGCGATGTACAAATGGTTAAAGTACACAAGGGAAAATAAATATTCATAAATATGGGTTGTATTTACAATGGTGTTTGTTCTTCACTTGTTTACCTTTTCTTGTGGCAACAGGTCACAAATCTTGCTGCGGTGATGGCACACTATGATATTTCACCCAGTAGATATGGGAGTTTATAAAAATTGGGTTTGTTTTCGATTTCTTTCTGGATCTGTGTAATCTGAGAGAAATATGTCTCTAATATGTCATACATTGGGCAGGAGGTTAGGAAGTGCAGCTCAGTTTCCACCGCATTTTGTGGGCAGTGTGCACATAGCCTGTCTTCTCTTGAGAGCCATGTCTGCCTACGGCGGCCTTCCTCAATAGCAAGGCTATGCTCACTGAGTCTGTACATAGTCAACACTTTCCTTAAGTTTGGGTCAGTCACAGTGGTCAGGTATTCTGCCACTGTGTACTCTCTGTTTAGGGTCAAATAGCATTCTAGTTTGCACTGTTTTTTGGTTAATTCTTTCCAATGTGTCAAGTAATTATCTTTTTGTTTTCTCATGATTTGGTTGGGTCGAATTGTGCTGCTGTCCTGGGGCTCTGTGGGCTATGTTTGTGTTTGTGAACAGAGCCCCAGGACCAGCTTGCTTAGGGGACTCTTCTCCAGGTTCATCTCTTTGTAGGTGATGGCTTTGTTATGGAAGGTTTGGGAATCGCTTCCTTTTCGGTGGTTGTAGAATTTAACGGCTCTTTTCTGGATTTTGATAATTAGTGGGTATCGGCCTAATTCTGCTCTGCATGCATTATTTGGTGTTCTACGTTGTACACAGAGGATATTTTTGCAGAATTCTGCATGCAGAGTCTCAATTTGGGGTTTGTCCCATTTTGTGAACTCTTGGTTGGTGAGCGGACCCCAGACCTCACAACCATAAAGGGCAATGGGTTCTATGACTGATTCAAGTATTTTTTGCCAGATCCTAATTGGTATGTTGAATTTTATGTTCCTTTTGATGGCATAGAATGCCCTTCTTGCCTTGTCTCTCAGATCGTTCACAGCTTTGTGGAAGTTACCTGTGGTGCTGATGTTTAGACCAAGGTATGTATAGCTTTTTTGTGTGTTCTAGGGCAACGGTGTCTAGATGGAAATTGTATTTGTGGTCCTGGCGTCTGGACCTTTTTTGGAACACCATTATTTTGGTCGTACTGAGATTTACTGTCAGGGCCCAGGTCTGGCAGAATCTGTGCAGAATATCTAGGTGCTGCTGTAGGCCCTCCTTGGTTGGTGACAGAAGCACCAGATCATCAGCAAACAGTAGAAATTTGACTTCAGATTCTAGTAGGGTGAGGCCGGGTGCTGCAGACTTTTCTAGTGCCATTTCGTTGATATATATGTTGAAGAGGGTGGGGCTTAAGCTGCATCCCTGTCTCACCCCACGGCCCTGTGGGTAGAAATTTGTGTGTTTTTTGTCTATTTTAACCGCACACTTGTTGATTGTGTACATGGATTTTATAATGTTGTATGTTCTACCCCCAACACCACTTTCCATCAATTTGTATAGCAGACCCTCATGCCAAATTGAGTCGAAGGCTTTTTTGAAATCAACAAAGCATGAGAAGACTTTGCTTTTGTTTTGGTTTGTTTGTTTGTCAATTAGGTTGTGCAGGGTGAATACATGGTCTGTTGTACGGTAATTTGGTAAAAAGCCAATTTGACATTTGCTCCGAACATTGTTTTCACTGAGGAAATGTACGAGTCTGCTGTTAATGATTATGCAGAGGATTTTCCCAAGGTTGCTGTTGACGCATATCCCACGGAAGTTATTGGAGTCAAAATTGTCTCCACATTTGTGAATTGCGGTGATCAGTCCTTGGTTCCAAATATTGGGGAAGATGCCAGAGCTAAGGATGATGTTCTCTACGTTGAACATCACATTGATCTGAGGAATGCTAGAACATTAAATTGATCTGATGGATGCTAGAACATCACATTGATCTGATAAAATGCTAGAACATCACATTGATCTGATGGAGGCTAGAACATCACATTTATCTGATGGATGCTAGAACATGAAATTGATCTGATGGATAATAGAACAAAACATTGATCTGATGGAGGCAAGAACATCACATTGATCAGATAGATGCTAGAACATCACACTGATCTGATGGATGGTATAACATCACATTGATCTGACAGATGCTAGAACATCACATTAACCTGATGGAGGCTAGAACATCACATTGATCTGATAGATGCTAGAACATCACATTGACCTGATGGAGGCTAGAACATCACATTGATCTGATGGAGTCTAGAACATCACATTGATCTGATGGAGGCTAGAACATCACATTGACCTGATGGAGGCTAGAACATCACATTGATCTGATAGATGCTAGAACATCACATTGATCTGAGGAATGCTAGAACATCACATTGATCTGATGGATGCTAGAACATCACATTGATCTGAGGAATGCTAGAACATCACATTGATCTGATGGATGCTAGAACATCACATTGATCTGAGGAATGCTAGAACATCACATTGATCTGATGGATGCTAGAACATCACATTGATCTGATAGATGCTAGAACATCACATTGATCTGATAGATGCTAGAACATCACATTGATCTGATAGATGCTAGAACATCACATTGATCTGAGGAATGCTAGAACATCACATTGATCTGATAGATGCTTGAACATCACATTGATCTGATAGATGCTAGAACATCACATTGATCTGGTGGAGGCTAGAACATCACATTGATCTGATGGAGGCTAGAACATCACATTGACCTGATGGAGGCTAGAACATCACATTGATCTGAGGAATGCTAGAACATCACATTGATCTGATAGATGCTAGAACATCACATTGATCTGATGGATGCTAGAACATCACATTGATCTGATAGATGCTAGAACATCACATTGATCTGGTGGAGGCTAGAACTTCACATTGATCTGATAGATGCTAGAACATCACATTGATCTGATGGATGCTAGAACTTCACATTGATCTGATGGATGCTAGAACATCACATTGATCTAATAGATGCTAGAACATCACATTGATCTGATAGATGCTTGAACATCACATTGATCTGAGGAATGCTAGAACATCACATTGATCTGATGGAGGCTAGAACATCACATTGATCTGATGGATGCTAGAACATCACATTGATCTGATAGATGCTTGAACATCACATTGATCTGAGGAATGCTAGAACATCAAATTGATCTGATGGATGCTAGAACATCACATTGATCTGATGGAGGCTAGAACATCACATTGATCTGATGGAGGCTAGAACATCACATTGATCTGATGGAGGCTAGAACATCACATTGACCTGATGGAGGCTAGAACATCACATTGATCTGATAGATGCTAGAACATCACATTGATCTGAGGAATGCTAGAACATCAAATTGATCTGATGGATGCTAGAACATCACATTGATCTGATAGATGCTAGAACATCACATTGACCTGATGGATGCTAGAACATCACATTGACCTGATGGATGCTAGAACATCACATTGATCTGAGGAATGCTAGAACATCACATTGATCTGATGGATGCTAGATTATCACATTGATCTGAGGAATGCTAGAACATCACATTGACCTGATGGATGCTAGAACATCACATTGATCTGAGGAATGCTAGAACATCACATTGATCTGATAGATGCTTGAACATCACATTGATCTGATGGATGCTAGAACATCACATTGATTTGATAGATGCTAGAACATCACATTGATCTGATAGATGCTAGAACATCACATTGATCTGGTGGAGGCTAGAACTTCACATTGATCTGATAGATGCTAGAACATCACATTGATCTGATGGATGCTAGAACTTCACATTGATCTGATGGATGCTAGAACATCACATTGATCTGATAGATGCTAGAACATCACATTGATCTGAGGAATGCTAGAACATCACATTGATCTGATGGATGCTAGAACATCACATTTATCTGGTGGAGGCTAGAACATCACATTGATCTGGTGGAGGCTAGAACATCACATTTATCTGGTGGAGGCTAGAACATCACATTGATCTGGTGGAGGCTAGAACATCACATTGATCTGATGGAGGCTAGAACATCACATTGATCTGATGGAGGCTAGAACATCACATTGACCTGATGGAGGCTAGAACATCACATTGATCTGGTGGATGCTAGAACATCACATTGATCTGGTGGATGCTAGATCACCAAACATGGTTTATGTAATGCTGTTATGCTGCATGGTTTATGTAATGCTGTTATGCTGCATGGTTTATGTAATGCCAGTTATGCTGCATGGTTTATGTAATGCTGTTATGCTGCATGGTTTATGTAATGCCAGTTATGCTGCATGGTTTATGTAATGCCAGTTATGCTGCATGGTTTATGTAATGCTGTTATGCTGCATGGTTTATGTAATGCTGTTATGCTGCATGGTTTATGTAATGCCAGTTATGCTGCATGGTTTATGTAATGCTGTTATGCTGCATGGTTTATGTAATGCTGTTATGCTGCATGGTTTATGTAATGCCAGTTATGCTGCATGGTTTATGTAATGCCAGTTATGCTGCATGGTTTATGTAATGCCAGTTATGCTGCATGGTTTATGTAATGCTGTTATGCTGCATGGTTTATGTAATGCTGTTATGCAGCATGGTTTATGTAATGCCAGTTATGCTGCATGGTTTATGTAATGCTGTTATGCTGCATGGTTTATGTAATGCCAGTTATGCTGCATGTTTTATGTAATGCCAGTTGTGCTGCATGGTTTATGTAATGCTGTTATGCTGCATGGTTTATGTAATGCCAGTTATGCTGCATGGTTTATGTAATGCTGTTATGCTGCATGGTTTATGTAATGCTGTTATGCTGCATGGTTTATGTAATGCCAGTTATGCTGCATGGTTTATGTAATGCCAGTTATGCTGCATGGTTTATGTAATGCCAGTTATGCTGCATGGTTTATGTAATGCTGTTATGCTGCATGGTTTATGTAATGCTGTTATGCTGCATGGTTTATGTAATGCTGTTATGCTGCATGGTTTATGTAATGCTGTTATGCAGCATGGTTTATGTAATGCCAGTTATGCTGCATGGTTTATGTAATGCTGTTATGCTGCATGGTTTATGTAATGCCAGTTATGCTGCATGTTTTATGTAATGCCAGTTGTGCTGCATGGTTTATGTAATGCTGTTATGCTGCATGGTTTATGTAATGCCAGTTATGCTGCATGGTTTATGTAATGCTGTTATGCTGCATGGTTTATGTAATGCTGTTATGCAGCATGGTTTATGTAATGCCAGTTATGCTGCATGGTTTATGTAATGCTGTTATGCTGCATGGTTTATGTAATGCTGTTATGCTGCATGGTTTATGTAATGCCAGTTATGCTATATAAGATGGACATTTATTCATGTTGATGTAATCATGTGAAATTCTCAAATTCCACAAATGAGTATAATATTAGTTATTATCAGATAAATATTATCAGAGTTAGATATTATTGTCAGAGTTTGCATGCATCATTTGGCAGTTGGATTCATAAGCATCAGAGAGAGAGAGCATTGGAATTTCTGAACCCCTCAAAGCTGAAAAGGACCCTCAAGGCTCTTCTTTGATGCCAGAGACCCAGAAGGAGGGGTGTCAGTAAATTACCCAGTGATACTTGTGGGGAAAACCTTATTTTGTCTTCAATTGCCTGCCTTTCCAACTGCATGTGTGTGAGTGTGCGGCTATCTCTCTCCACGTGATGAGTGGACTTTTAGCTACTCTCTCCTCTTGTTACCAGAAGTAGAAATGGAGGGTCTTTGTTGACGGAGGATTAAGAAGAAACGCCTTGAATGGTTTTCTTTGGGTAGAAACGAGGGGGAGGCGACAGGGGTTACGAGGGGGGCAGGTGGGGTGGGGAGAGGAGGGCGATGCTAATTATGCATGGCGATTGTTGATAGCTTGATTGTCTGCGTCCAGCTGCACAGAGAACCGGGGGGAGAGTGAGAGGGCGGGGATGCGGAGCGAGGCAGACTCACTGACGCCAGTCTCGAAATTCTCCCATCCATTGAAAGAGAGCCTCGATTGTGTTGGGGCCTTTCCGACAGCGTGGCGCGAGGGCACCTGATCCCTGCCCAGACGCACCAGTGTCACACGGATTCAGAGCCTAGGAATCTGCAAATAGGCAATAAAACGTCCCGGGTGGTGAGGGCACCCGCTGCTTATGCCATTTTTTTTACATCCAGAAGTGTAACATTGTAGCCTACCAACGCGCGTAAAAAGTGTTTATAATCGTGCAAATATAACTGTATTTCACTTTTTATTCTTATAATTTCATGTAGGCTAACTTTGTTTGCCACCATATTCTTCCAATTGTAATATAATTTATTTTTACGCATATATAATAATATGCTGTTGCTTTATACAGAACACATGTATAAATAGTCATTTTCTCACCATGCCAGCGATTTTAGGACAATATTTGTCCACCCTCCTCCCCTTGACATATTTAAGACAGATATCTGAGGTCGAAGTCTTGTTTGGACAACCAGTAACGTATACAAAATGTATTTTTAAAATAGCAATGGACCGAACTCTGGTCACACGGTATAAAATTAGTAGTTTGCTCTTGAGTGAGGTCGTTGAATGACTTAGTCATTAGGGTCAACAAGTGGGGGGTAGCAGCCTACACGCTGACATGAACATCTGTGCAACCGCTGAAAAGGGGCGGGCCATTGGACCAACTCCACTGGCGCATATTTACGCACGAATGTATCTTTATCCAACATAAAACAATTAGGCTACACTTCTATTTGTTCAAAATATAAAAATAGCGAGGATGAAAACTCACTCATAAATCTTATTTTTCTATGTTTGTGTCTTTTAAGTGAAGCATTACTACATGCTTTGCTTTCCCAATTGATGACAAATATTTACTCCCTCTTTAATCAGATGATGTGTAAACAAACCCATTGGCCCCAGTGTTATCTAATACTAGTATTGACATTAACAAAGATATGGTTGCCTTCAGAGGAGAGGAACCAAATTGGTTATTTTTAAGGAGTCAGCATATTCTTATTCTCATGCATTGGAGGTCGGAACAAAGATCAGTGGGCTGCAGCAACAGAGAAAAGTGGGCAGACCCAGGACTTTGAGTGACGGGCCCAGTAAAATATCTCGGTGAGGAAGTTCTGGTCAGGGTGGGCCTTTTGCCAGAGCGGCGCGTTGGAGCGGGTGAATGGATGACGTCGGGAGACTGACGTCGGGAGACTGGCGCCAGGCTGTCTGGGACGGGCGCGTTAGATCAACACAGCTGGGCTGGAATAGGACACACAGCTGGCGCGAGGGTACATTCCTCCACAAAACAGGATTGTGAGAAAAGGGAAAATAAGACCAAATAGGAACAGAGGCGACACGGTTTGACAAAAAAAAAATGCAGGGGTTAAAAAGAAAGAGAATAATTTACCATTTATTTTGAGTTAGGGTTCATCCCGAATTTTATTCACAACAACATTGCCCGAATGTTGTTCTCCTCTGTCATGGTTAACTGCTGATTTCATATTTGTTTGGATTTCGTTTTTTTTTTCATCTTTATTTTATTTGACATTAAAAATATCAAGGAAGATGAATTGAGAGTGGTATAGACAATGTCCATCTAGGCTTATACAACAGACCGTTTATTCAACTGAAACAATGATAATAATATGATTAGCTAATAACAACACATTCATAACTGTTATTCACAATGAACGGAGTTTGAACTTTCAAGAACTCATGTAATGCATTCAACTGTTTGAATAAGTTATCGAGGCTTATTGAATCTATTGCTAATGATACTGACTGGTGTATCCCTATCCTCCTAGCCTACATCTTTTGGATGAAGAAATGTGAAAACCATCACTTTTTATACGGCTTATAATTATAGGATTTTAAAGCTTATCTTCTCTGCCTAACTGCCTGCCTGCCTGCCTGTCTGCCTGCCTGCCTGCCTGTCTGTCTGCCTGCCTGCCTGCCTGTCTGTCTGTCTGCCTGCCTGCCTGCCTGTCGCTTGACAAGTCTTAAAATCATGTGATGCCAAAAGAGGCAGAACAATGATTCCTGACGCCAGGATGTCTGCAAAGTCATGACAGAAGCACATTGACGTTAAAACCGTAACGGTAACGTGTGGCTTCAATTTGATAAAGGAAGAAGATCCAGAGAGTAAGCACACATTTGTCTTGGCACAGGCACAATCTATGTCAGTGAGCAAAACAGACATATTTAGGTCTATTAACCAAGTAGAATGTGTCTTGTTGGATAGTTTATGTATTCAGTGCTCACCAAAATTATGTTTTGTTGATTGTAGCCTAATACCTGAAATGAGGTGTGTAATTGCCGATAGGATTGACTAGCATCATTGCTTGAATTTCTCATTCCTTCTGTCACCCCCCCCCCCCCCCCCCCCCCCCCCACCTCGCCCCCGTAGGTGACGTTTGAACAGCCAATCATAAACCCCGAGCTCCTCAGAACAACCAGGAAGTCTCCACACTGGCTAATCAGAGCACGAGGGTGTATTTATTTGTGAGAATGGGCGGCGACTGGCTGACAAGGGTGTATAAAGACATCCTCACACCAACACCGAAGTACTGTAGCAGGTTGTTGCCTTAGCGTCTCACTTTATTTTACATTGAATTAACTCATTGTAGGCTACTTTAAAAACATGAAAGCCATCAGCCCTATGAGATCTGTCAGAAGCTGCTACGAAGCTGTCCGCTGCATTTCGGAGCAGAGCCTCTCCATCACCCGGAATAAACCATCTATGGAGGAATCCGTGGGCGCTCTGTGCGATATGAATGACTGCTACTCCAAACTGAAGGAGCTGGTACCGAGTATCCCACAGAATAAGTCCGTCAGCCAAGTGGAAATTCTGCAACACGTTATCGACTACATATTCGACCTACAAATCGCGCTGCAAGACGAGTCTTCAGCGACAGCCACGCCTGATTTGGTGCTGTCACTAAAGGTGAGGATGGTTACCCGCTCCCTCCCCCGTTATGTTGGATTTATTGCATTGTCTCATAGTTTCCGTTGTATGAAATTGACGCGTATGTAAAAGAAAACGTAGGTTTTATTTTTGCTGTGTTAAAATATGAACAATAGCCGATGTGATGTTGGAAAGCATTTATGTTAGCTGTTACATTGTTACATGATGCGCGATCAACATATAACCACATATCAGTGCAGGCCTCGACTGTTGCATTACATGTAACCATAAATACATCCACTGCACGCGTCCTTGTTTATGTCTTGGCTAATAATTTCGGTGTTAGCGGCTATAATATATCATATTTCTCCCCCCCCCCCCATGAAGAATGCAGACCTTGCACGCAATTTCTCCCAAGAAGATGGACGGTTGTGCCGTTAAAGAGGAGGAGTAGGCCTATAACGTCCCTAAATGGTATGTAGCCAATCTATAGTTATCTATCCTTGTGTTATAACTGTTGCATTACATGTATCCAATATAATAACCGACTTGCTGTGACGTGGCTGGCAAGGAACTGCTTCAGTGAAACTGTGTCAACAAACTGCATACCTCTAAATGATGTAGCCTTACTTTATAAGATGATTCATAGCAACAAATAGCAATGTCAGGCACTGTTACTGGAAATGAAGGGGGCATTGATATGCAGGGAAATAGTCTAGTCCCCTTCCCTCTCTTATCTCCCCACTCACCATGGTTGCCAATTAGCCAAGCCAGTGAATGTGTGGTGGATTCATTGCTATCAGCCTGGGGTTAGTGAAAGTTCCACACTAGGCGCCAGTCTGTCTGCTCCACCTCTAAGGCAGAGGGAGGGAGTGTGAGAGAGGCAGAGAGAGAGAGAGCACTGTCCTGACTTAACTTTTTCTTCCCTTTCTCTCTGTGTGCAGGTGCAGAGAAACACATCTCCACTTCACTCTGGGCAAGAGGATAAGAGGGCCAGAAAGAAGGTCTGGGATAGGTATTTAGAGTGGGAGAGAAGTGGACTCTTTAGTTCTCAGATCTGGGCAAGAGGACAAGAGGGCCAGAAAGAAGGTCTGGGATAGGTATTTAGAGTAGGAGAGAAGACGACTCTTTAGTTCTCAGATGGATGGATGGATCACCCTCTTGTTTTCTGTCCTCTTGTCACCAGAAGTGACATAAACAACACACCAAAGCAGAAAAAGATTTGAATGGACTCTCTCTCTCTCTCTCTCTCTCTCTCTCTCTCTCTCTCTCTCTCTCTCTCTCTCTCTCTGTCCCTCTCCCTGTCTCTCTCTCTACTTGTTCCTCTCAGTTGGGGTTTTGTATCCCTCTGAATGTATCGATACATCAAGCTTTGTTGATTTATCTTTTTGTGTTACATTCCAAACCAAATCTTTTGGATTGACCTTCCAATATTTTGTTACAACCCCCCCCCCATCCTTCCTCCTTCCCTTCCCTCCTCTTCTAGCCAGTCCTAAAACCCTATCACTTAATTCTCTTGTCATAGCCTCTGTTATCTTATAATTTGAAGGTTTTCGCAACTTGGTCAAATTGTGTAAAGATCTAATTTGGTCACTGTGAACTCTATGAAGGAGATGGGTTAAATGAATGTGGTCTTGTGCAGGGGTCCTTGGTTAGAATCACAACTCTGTAATAGAGTTGATTGTAAATGTTTGTAGGGATTGTGTATTTCTACTGACAATGTCAAATAATTGCTGAGTTTCATAAACTTTTTTTGTTGAAATAAAAGTGTGGGTTGTATGTACGTTCTTGTGTAATAAAATGACAAAATGTTGTGAACGTTCTGTGAAGTATTGTAGCTTTTTCTTCTTGGTTAGTTTAACTTTAGGGAATGTGCATCCCAAATGGCACCCTATTCCCTTTATAGTGCACTACATATGGCCATAGTAGTGCTCGATATAGGGAATAGGGTGACGTTCGGGATGCATGTATATTTATATAGCTAAGTATGGTGGATGATTGGCTTGAAGATCTCTTGTGATTGAATTACATACTTTGATATGACAGGATGTACCTGTACTCAATAGAAGATTGAGGTCTTGTGGTTGGAAATCAAATGACGGGTGTTTCCTGTATCTCTCTTCAGTTTTTCCATGAGCCGTAGCATAAGCAGCAATCTCTATGTGGTAATGATGATGCTATTCAGATGAGATGACACCTAGTTACAAATTACACTACTTGTATGATATAATATACTCTTATTATATCTATTCAGCCCAACTTAATACATCACAACAGGTTAGACTGCCTATATACCTGTGTTTGTAGCCTAAGCCTAATCATTTTCACCCATCCTGCCACAGTCAATAGCTTCTTCACAATGAATCTCAATGTCAGAACTAAATGCTTAGCATTTCTGGAGACTAATATAACCATGTTTTTTTTTTTTGGATTTGTGATATAGGTAAATTATTACTTCTAGGTAGTCAATCTAGCAATCTATCTATACAGTATGTTACGGAAACAGGACATAGATTTAGTCCAGACACCATGCACTCTGATGCACCGAACAAGTTCCCCCAAAAACGTGACTATGCTGCCACCCAGTGGTTTTCAATTCAAGGGGATTTATTGGCATGGGAACACATGTTAACGTTGCCAAAGCAAGTGAAGTAGATCATAAAAAATTGTGAAATAAACAAAGCATTTTTACAGGAAACATTACACTCACAGAAGTTCCAAGAAGCCAAAAAAACATGTCATATTATGTCTATATACAGTGTTGTAACAATGTGCAAATATTTAAAGTAGAAAAGGGAAAATAAAGAAACATCAATATTGGTTGTATTTACTATGGTGTTTGTTCTTCACTGGTTGCCCTTTTCTTGTGGCTGTGATGGCACACTGTGGTATTTCCCCCAGTAGACATGGGAGTTTATCAAAATTGGTTTGTTTTCAAATTCTTTGTGGAAAATATGTATCTCTAATATGGTCATACATTTGGCAGGAGGTTAGGAAATGCATCTCAGTTTCCACTTCATTTTATGGGCAGTGTGCACATAGCCTGTCTTCTCTTGAGATGGGTGGAAGGTAGCCTAGTTGTTCGAGTGTTGGGCCAGTAATCAAAAGGTTGCTAGATTGAATCCCTGAGCTGTCAAGGTAAAAGTCTGTCTTTCTGCCCCTGAACAAGGCAGTTAATTAACCCACTGTTCCATGGCTGTCATTGTAAATAAGAACTTGTTCTTAACTGACTTGCCTATTTAAATAAAGGTCAAAAAATTAAAAAAAACAGGTCTGCCTACGGCGGAACTTTCTCAATAGCAAGGCTATGCTCACTGAGTCTGTATGTAGTCAAAGCTTTCCTTTAGTTTGGGTCAGTCACAGTGGTCAGGTATTCTGAAACTATGTACTCTCTGTTTAGGGCCAAATAGCATTCTAGTTTGCTCAGATTTTTTGTTAATTATTTCTAATGTGTCCAATAATTATCTAATGACCTAATGTATTCTCATGATTTGGTTGGGTCTAATTGTGTCGCTTTCGTGGGGCTCTGTTGGTTCTGTTTGTAAACAGAGCCCCAGGACCAGCTTGCTTAGGGAACTCTTCTCCAGGTTCATCTCTCTGTAGATGATGGCTTTGTTATGGAAGGTTTGGGAATCGCTTCCTATTAGGTGGTTTTAGAATTTAACAGCTTTTTTCTGGGTTTTGACAATTAGCGGGTATCGGCCTAATTCTGTTCTGATACTATAGAACCTGAGAGAGGACCTGTCAAAATAAGTTCCAGGCAGCAAATAAACGCCTTATTGACCTTTGAACCTCTTTAAACCTAGAGGTAGGGAAGTAGCCAACCCACCATTATTAGGCAGTTATCTCATTCTTAAACAAAATAATGGGAAATACATAATATCATAAAAAAGCTATTTCTAATATTTATATTTTGTGGCAAAAGTGTACAATTGAACTGATGAACTGATGAAAAATTAAATAAATAAAATACCTGACCACTGTGACTGATCCAAAAGTAGTTGACTTCAGTTGTGAATAAGTGCTGACACCTAGTGGTTGACATCATATCATTGCACTTTTCAAAGACCATGCACAATGCATGTTATTGCAAGACTATTTTAGTAGAGTACATCGATTTAAGTGCATTTCAAATTCGTGATTTAGTTTTTAATGATCAGGGAACAAGGGATGGATATGTCTTCCTGTATCTAGCAGGAACCACCCAATGGTTAGTGCAGGGGTCTCAAACTCAATTCCTGGAGGGAAGTATGTCTGGGAGTTCTCACTCCTCCCTTGTACTTATTGATCACTTAAGGGTAATTGATTAGTTAGGAGCTCCCCTCACCTGGTTGTCTAGGTCTTTATTGGACACAAATTTAAAGGAAATAACAAAAACCAGCAGACACACGGCCCTCCAGTAATTGGAGTTTGTCACCACTGGGTTAGCGGTTACAGGAGTATTCTCTGGGTTAGCGGTTACAGGAGTATTCACTGGGTTAGCGGTTACAGGAGTATTCTCTGGGTTAGCGGTTACAGGAGTATTCTCTGGGTTAGCGGTTACAGTACTATCCACTGGGTTAGCGGTTACAGGAGTATTCTCTGGGTTAGCGGTTACAGGAGTATTCTCTGGGTTAGCGGTTACAGTAGTATCCACTGGGTTAGCGGTTACAGGAGTATTCTCTGGGTTAGCGGTTACAGGAGTATTCACTGGGTTAGCGGTTACAGGAGTATTCTCTGGGTTAGCGGTTACAGGAGTATTCTCTGGGTTAGCGGTTACAGTACTATCCACTGGGTTAGCGGTTACAGTAGTATTCACTGGGTTAGCGGTTACAGGAGTATTCACTGGGTTAGCGGTTACAGGAGTATTCTCTGGGTTAGCGGTTACAGTACTATCCACTGGGTTAGCGGTTACAGTAGTATTCACTGGGTTAGCGGTTACAGTAGTATTCACTGGGTTAGCGGTTACAGTAGTATCCACTGGGTTAGCGGTTACAGTAGTATCCACTGGGTTAGCGGTTACAGTAGTATCCACTGGGTTAGCGGTTACAGTAGTATCCACTGGGTTAGCGGTTACAGTAGTATCCACTGGGTTAGCGGTTACAGTAGTATCAGAGAGAACCACTGGGTGTCAGCTTTGTCACATTTTTCAGTGAACTTGTTCAGTGCATCAGAGTGCATCGTGTCTAATAGAGTCCATACCATGTTGAGGTGGACAATTCCAGCTGCCTTAGGTATCTAACTTTCCTGAAAATAATCACTTCCTGTTATCTCTGCAGGCCAGAGACAGGTACATTCTGCAGCATGAGGACAGGTAACTTCTTCAGCAGGAGGACAGATACCTTCTTCAGCAGGAGGACAGGCATATTCTGCAGCAGGAGGCCAGGTACATTCTGCAGCAGGAGACCAGGTACATTCTGCAGCAGGAGACCAGGTACATTTGGCAGTTGTAGGCCTTACTCAGTCCTGGCCTGTGGAATAGACAGGCAGGTAACCAGTCTCTGAAGGGGGATTTAAACAGGGAGACTGCAAAGTCCAGGCTCTATTTTTTTATTTTTTTATTTATTCTTTATTTAACCAGGTAAGCTATTTGAGAACTTGTTCTCATTTACAACTGTGACCTGGCCAAGATGAAGCAAAGCAGTGTGACAAAAACAACAACACAGAGTTACACATAAACAAATGTACAGTCAATAACACAATCGAAAAATCTATATATAGTGTATGCAAATGGCGTGAGGCGGCAATACATAGGCGTAGTAGCGAAGTAATTACAATTTAGCAAATTAACATTTGGAATGATAGATGTGCAGATGATGATGTGCAAGTAGAGATACTGGTGTGCAAAAGAGAAAAAAAAGTAAATAAAAACAATAAGCGATGAGGTAGGTAGTTGGATGGGCTGTGTACAGCAGCAGCGATCGGTAAGCTGCTCAGATATCTGATGCTTAAAGTTAGTGAGGGAGATATAAGTCTCCAACTTCAGTGATTTTTGCACTCCTGGAGTGAGGGCAGTGATTGAAGTCAGAGCATCTTCATATCTGGTATGCCCTGCCTAGAATGATTCTGTAAGCACGCTTCTGGTATGCGCTAGAGTTGGTTAGAGAGTGCCTGTCACACATCTGTAACACCTGAGTTTGCCAAAGACAATAAAGAAAATGTCTGTCATGTTTCCTTTTAATAGAGTAAGTTGTTCCTTTTTTTTCAGGATAGTGTTGAACTAAAGGTGAAGTCTGGGATTTGTGGATTATTTTGACCTCTTCTTCTTCTTCTTTGTTCTTCTTCTTCTTTGTTCTTCTTCTTCGTGTAATTACGCTTGAAGACAGACCTGGTAATTAGAAATGATAGATGGTATTGTCATTGCCCTCGCCATGTCCCAACTCTCTGAGAGTGTCTCAGGGGAAGTAGGGATATGCAAAAAACACATTAGGACAAATGTAAGCATCCACCAAATGATTCTTAATATTCATTGTGTTGTTATTATACTAGCATGAAGAGGTCTGAGGACCAGGAGCACCACAGTGCATGCAGTAGAGGTTAACTAGATTAGACTAGATTAGACTGTTGTTATTATACTAGCATGAAGAGGTCTGAGGACCAGGAGCACCACAGTGCATGCAGTAGAGGTTAACTAGATTAGACTAGATTAGACTGTTGTTATTATACTAGCATGAAGAGGTCTGAGGACCAGGAGCACCACAGTGCATGCAGTAGAGGTTAACTAGATTAGACTAGATTAGACTGTTGTTATTATACTAGCATGAAGAGGTCTGAGGACCAGGAGCACCACAGTGCATGCAGTAGAGGTTAACTAGATTAGGGTAACAAAGTCACCCTTCCTCTATATTTATGATATATATTTATGATACTCAATATTTTTCAGGAATTGAGTGTAAAACAAATTGCTTCTAACATTTTACCCCACAAATGGAGAAGTCACAGCTACCGTATGCATAACAAAGTAATTCATGAATAATAGTTAACGAAATGAAAAGAAATAGACAGTATATCAATTTGAATGACTTTATTGCCAAGTTTATGATCTATTTTCACTGAGAGAGATTCAGTGGAAGAGAATGTATTGCATCAGTCAGTGTGATAGCTGGGGAGGGTTAATGTTTGGCCTAGTGTTGAGTTTTTGGTTCAGTATCTGAACTTTAACCCTAATACTTATCTAGATTTGACATGATCTCATGGAATCCTGGGTGTGTTCTCCTCAAAACTACACAGCTGATGTTTTGATTGTCTGAACTGATTAAAGGGATTTATTTTCTGGTAATTCAACTGCTATTTATTTCAAGTGAATCAATTTAGCCTTATAACAAACTGCACCATTGCAGTAGGCCTAGAAGCACAGGCCTACTTGACTTGATTACAGCGTTATTTTATGTAGGCTAAACACAATACAACACAACAAAATACAACAACACAATACAACACAACACAATACAACACAATACAAACAACCAACACAATACAACACAACACAACACAATACAAACAACCAACACAATACAACACAACACAACACAATACAACACAACACAATACAAACAACCAACACAACACAACACAACACAACACAATACAAACAACCAACACAATACAACACCAACAACCAACACAATACAACAACACAATAACACAATACAATACAACACAACAAAATACAACAACACAATACAACATAATACAGCACAACACAACAAACCACAGCACAATACAACACAACAAACCACAGCACAATACAACACAACAAACCACAGCACAATACAACAAACCACAGCACAATACAACACAATACAACACAATACAACACAATACAAACAACCAACACAATACAACAGCAACAACAACACACAACACAAAGTTAAAACCTTATGATTTGTTCAAGTGTTATCTTTTCTAGAAACTATATTTCAGTTTTATAAAGCCAGGCTTCAGTTTTAAAAAATAAATAAAACGGTTACTTGTATCTATACAGGTATAAACATGACAGAAGCAAATATTTATATATTTCATGCAACATGACAGTGATGGGCGAGGGATTTTGCAGTAGCTGTAAGACGTAAGGTACCCTGTTAAACAGTGTCTATGGCCTGTCATGGTACTAGAAGCAGCCTACATGTAAGGTACCCTGTTAAACAGTGTCTATGGCCTGTCATGGTACTAGAAGCAGCCTACATGTAAGGTACCCTGTTAAACAGTGTCTATGGCCTGTCATGGTACTAGAAGCAGCCTACATGTAAGGTACCCTGTTAAACAGTGTCTATGGCCTGTCATGGTACTAGAAGCAGCCTACATGTAAGGTACCCTGTTAAACAGTGTCTATGGCCTGTCATGGTACTAGAAGCAGCCTACATGTAAGGTACCCTGTTAAACAGTGTCTATGGCCTGTCATGGTACTAGAAGCAGCCTACATGTAAGGTACCCTGTTAAACAGTGTCTATGGCCTGTCATGGTACTAGAAGCAGCCTACATGTAAGGTACCCTGTTAAACAGTGTCTATGGCCTGTCATGGTACTAGAAGCAGCCTACATGTAAGGTACCCTGTTAAACAGTGTCTATGGCCTGTCATGGTACTAGAAGCAGCCTACATGTAAGGTACCCTGTTAAACAGTGTCTATGGCCTGTCATGGTACTAGAAGCAGCCTACATGTAAGGTACCCTGTTAAACAGTGTCTATGGCCTGTCATGGTACTAGAAGCAGCCTACATGTAAGGTACCCTGTTAAACAGTGTCTATGGCCTGTCATGGTACTAGAAGCAGCCTACATGTAAGGTACCCTGTTAAACAGTGTCTATGGCCTGTCATGGTACTAGAAGCAGCCTACATGTAAGCTACCGTTTCCATTCCACTTCCATTTACAAGGACATTTTAGCATTTTGCGGGATGCCCAATCCCAAATGAACTCCATGTCCCAACCCCCTTGTGTAGTATTGAATATGGTGGAAATTCAATCTAGCAAGCTGATAACATCCCACTGGCACAGACGTCAGTTCAACGTCTTGTTTTGATTTACATTTGGTTGAGTTGTCATGACTTCAACGTGAAATCAACAAAACATTTCACCATGTCATTGAATTTAGGCTAAAAGTTGGGTGAAAAAATATGAAATTCCCTTACGTCGATTACTTTTTGCAAATCCAATCTGTTTTCTACGTCATCACATTGCATTTTTTGGGTTGAATGACGTGGAAACAACATTGATTCACCAGTCTTTGCCCAGTGGGATATTGCTAATACTTGTCCAATTCAGATCCATGTAGTTCATAGGCCATAGTGAAATGTCCCAACGTTTCTGTGCAATGTAACCCAATGACTGTATGATGTGACCTCAGAGGAAGTCCTTTTCTGCGGTCCTTAGACCTGGTGATGCTTTTCCTGTTTCAACTGAGATCTGCTGGTTTCCTCTCAGTTACGAAGACAGGAAGAGTCTCAGGTGGACAATGTGGTTCTGGAGTTGGAAGCACTTTGACAATGATCTGCTTAGAGATAAAACATTAAATATTACAATCATTTATTCTTCATTTTTTGTGTAGTTATAATGTATTTCTAAATGAATGAAAGAGAAAGTAACTTTTTTAGTGAATGTTAATTAGGAGTTGCCAGTCTTCTGGCATATTTGATGTATCGAACCCCACAAAACACAGCTAACACACCAACTAAGAGTAATCCACCAATAACAGTACCCATAATGATGGCTGAAATTACTGAAGCTTGTCCATCCGTCTCACCACTACCTGATGTCACACACAGAGAACAGACTGTTTAATCCTTGTTGAATTACTTCAATAACAATAGATTCAGTCAAATAATCATCATAGACCAATAGTTTAACATAAGCAGAATTATTACCATGTTATAGCTGGAGAGGAATTAAAATAATTTATATTAAAAACTGTTCATATGTATTATTCATACCAATGAATTAAACTTGAATTCATATGATATTATTAGTAGGTTATTAAACAGTGATGGAGGTATACAGTGAAGGTGGAGGCTAAATGGTACTTACAGTCCTCCATGGGTTGAGAGATGGTCTGTGTGCTGACGTGGTTGCTGCTGGTGCATTGGATTGTCCCATTGCCATTGGAGATGATGACGTTGACCCCAGACAGAGACAGTAACTGTTGTGACAGTGTACACTAACCACATCCACAGACAGACAACATCCAGCCATCTTTAACTGAACAGCTCCCTCACGACGCCAGGACAGCGGAGTCAATCACCACCTTCCGGAGACACCTGAAACCCCACCTCTTTAAGGAATACCTAGGAATGGATAAAGTAATCCTTCTAACCCCCCCCCCTTAAAAGATTTAGATGCACTATTGTAAAGTGGTTGTTCCACTGGATATCATAAGGTGAATGCACCAATTTGTAAGTCGCTCTGGATAAGAGCGTCTGCTAAATGACTTAAATGTAAATGTAACAGTTCACTGTGACGTCACAGAGTCCCACACTTGTGTTGAAGAGAGATGTGACATCCATGACTGGTTTGGTAACATGATCTATAAGAGACAGTTTTTAGAACCAAAGAAGAGACAGATAATTATTAGGCCTACATGCATTCCTGATCTGGAGATTTTTAAGGTGTCCACCATATTTCATACACCCATAACACAACTCTAAATCCTGATGCAACTTCATTAGTGTAAATTAAGGAGAGTAGATAAGGAAAGGTGACTGACTGTTGAGATGGACCCAATAACAAATGTATCAATCATCAGACATGTGGAAGGCTGAAGTTGCAACGCTACATTGAATCCACTGAAATACAGAAAATTACCAGAACTGAAACCTTACAAAACTCACCATCCACTAACACTCTACTTGTAGTAGTTGATTCTTTCCAACTTTCCCGGTAGTTTACCATGCAAATTCCACTGTCTGTGTTCAACAGATTCTTAATTCACAGAGAATGGTTCACAGAGTTATAGTCCACCTGTCACGACTTCCGCCGAAGTCGGTTCCTCTCCTTGTTCGGGCGGCGTTCGGCGGTCGACGTCACCGGTCTTCTAGCCATCACCGATCCACCTTTCATTTTCCATTTGTTTTGTCTTGTTTTCCCGCACACCTGGTTTACATTCCCTCATTACTTGACGTTTATATAACCCTCTGTTCCCCCCATGTCTGTGTGTGGAATTGTTTGTTGTAAGTGTTTTGTGCATTGCAGACTGGTTTGTGATGGGGTCGAGGAGCACGTCCGGGAGCACGCGGCGATGCTCCACCATCTCGCTGCCGCCATGGACCGCGTCATCCAAACCATGGACCGCTTGGAGAGACAGGGAGTTCCTCCAGCGCCTCCACCAGCACAACTGGAGTCTCCACTACTCGTCCCCCCTTCACCCGGTCCCAGTGGGATTCGTCTTGCCCTTCCCCGAGAGTACGATGGGACGGCTGCACGCTGCCAGGGTTTCCTGTTGCAGCTGGATCTATAGCTGGCAACCGTCCACCCGGCTCCTTCGGGCCGTGAGAGGGTGTCCGCCCTCGTCTCGTGCCTCTCGGGGAAAGCCCTGGAGTGGGCCAACGCCGTGTGGGGAGAAGGAGATGCGGCACTGGACCATTTAGAGGATTTCACCCGCTGCTTCCGGGCAGTCTTTGACCACCCGCCCGAGGGTAGAGCGGCGGGTGAACGTCTCTTCCATCTGAGGCAGGGGGCGAGGAGCGCCCAGGAGTTTGCGATGGACTTTCACACCCTGGCCGCCGGCGCGGGATGGAAGGACAGGGCCCTGATCAACCACTATCGCTGCAGTTTGCGCGAGGACGTCCGTTGGGAGTTGGCCTGCAGGGACACCACCCTCACCTTCGACCAGCTGGTGGACCTGTCCATTCTGCTGGATAACCTGTTGGCTACCCGCGGACGTCCAGAGCGGGTTCTGTCGGTTCCATACCCCAGCACTACCGCTCCGATGCCCATGGAGCTGGGAGGTGCTGCGCTCAGGGAGACCGTTGGAGGTTCCTTCTCGTGCACGATCTGTGGCCGCAGAGGTCACACTGCCGGTCGGTGCCGGGTTGGTTCCTCTGGGGTTCGAGGCAGCAGGCAGGGCACTCTTGCGTCATCCCAGGTGAGCCGGCACCATTCTCACCCAGAGCCCTCTGTTGCACACATGTTTTTGTATGTTACTTTTCCTGAGTTTTGCCCGCATTCCCAGCATAAGGCGCTCGTCGATTCAGGCGCGGCTGAGACTTTTATAGACAGATCATTCGCCCATAGTTTAGGGATCCCCATTGTTCCAGTGGCTATGCCCTTCCCAGTTCACGCCTTAGACAGTTGACCATTAGGGTCAGGGTTGATTAGGGAGGCCACCCCTCCCATGGGCATGGTGACGCAGGGGGGTCACAAGGAGAGAATGAGTCTCTTCCTCATTGACTCTCCTGCGTTTCCCGTGGTGCTAGGCCTACCCTGGTTAGCTTGTCATGACCCCACTGTTTCATGGCAACGGAGGGCTCTCACGGGGTGGTCGCGAGAGTGCTCAGGGAGGTGCTTAGGGGTTTCCGTTGGTGCTACTACGGTGGAAAGTCCAGACCAGGTCTCCACCGTGCGCATTCCCCCCGAATATTCCGATTTGGCTCTTGCCTTCTCCAAAAAGAAGGCGACTCAATATCCACCCCATCGTCGGTGGGATTGTGCAATAAATCTCCTGGTAGTCGCCGCACTTCTCAGGAGTCACGTGTATCCCCTGTCACAGGCGGAGACGGCGGCTATGGAAACATATGTCTCCGAATCCCTGCGTCAGGGGTACATTCAGTCCTCCACTTCACCCGCCTACTCAAGTTTATTTTTTGTGAAGAAGAAGGAAGGAGGTCTGCGCCCATGTATTGACTATTGAGCCCTAAACCAGATCACTGTAAAGTACAGTTGCCCGTTAACTCTCATAGCCACAGCGATTGAGTCAATGCACGGGGCGCGCTTCTTCACCAAACTAGATCTCAGAAGCGCTTACAACCTGGTGCGTATCTGGGAGGGAGACGAGTGGAAGACGGCGTTCAGTTGTTACGGCTGCCGAAAGGAGGGGACCAAAGCGCAGCGTGGTGAGTGTTCATTATATTTATTTAGACAATGAAAACACTATAACAAAGAAACAAACCGAAAACAGCCAAACAGTCAGGTCGCAGAATAACAAAACAGAAAATAACTACCCACAAAAACCCAGGTGGGAAAAGGCTGCCTAAGTATGGCTCCCAATCAGAGACAACAATAGACAGCTGCCTCTGATTGGAAACCATACCCGGCCAAAACATATAAATAAAATACATAGAATGCCCACCCCATATCACACCCTGACCTAACTAAACAGAGAAAAACGGCTCTCTCAGGTCAGGGCGTGACATCAGTACTACCTCAGGGCATTATGAGTACCTCGTCATGCCGTACAGGTTGATGAATGCTCCATCAGTCTTCCAAGCCTTTGTAGATGAGATTTTCAGGGACCTGCACGGGCAGGTGTAGTGGTGTATATTGATGACATTCTGATATACTCCGCTGCACGCGCCGAGAATCTGTCCCTGGTGCACAGGGTGCTTGGTCGACTGTTGGAACATGACCTGTATGTAAAGGCTGAGAAATGCCTGTTCTTCCAGCAGTCCGTCTCCTTCCTAGGGTACTGCGTTTCCACCTCAGGTGTGGAGATGGAGAGTGACCGCATTTCTGCCGTGCGTAATTGGCCGACTCCCACCACAGTAAAAGAAGTGCAGCGGTTTCTAGGGTTTGCCAATTACTACTGGAGGTTTATCCAGGGTTTTGGTCAGGTAACGGCTCCCATTACCTCACGGCTGAAGGGGGGCCCGGTACGTTTGCAGTGGTCGGCTGAGGCGGACAGGGCTTTTGGTCACCTAAGGGCTCTGTTTACCTCGGCTCACGTGCTGGCCCATCCGGATCCCTCTTTGGCGTTCACAGTGGAGGTGGACTCGTCTGAGGCTGGGATAGGAGCCGTGCTCTCTCAGCGCTCGGGTACGCCACCATGTATGACACAGAGGAGAGGCCCATGGATCCCACCCCCATACTCCCGGCTTTCTGCCTGGTGGCGCCGCTGGTATGGGAGCTGGATGCGGACATTGAGCAGGCGTTACGTGCAGAGCCCGCTCCCCTCCAGTGTCCCGCTGGGCGTCTGTACGTTCCGTCTGCTGTCCGTGAACGGCTGATCTATTGGGCTCACATGTCACCCTCCTCTGGTCATCCAGGTATCGGTCGGACAGTGCGCTGTTTGAGTGGGAAGTACTGGTGGCCCACCTTGGCCAAGGACGTGAGGGTTTATGTTTCCTCCTGCTCGGTGTGCGCCCAGTGTAAGGCTCCTAGGCACCTGCCCAGAGGTAAGTTACACCCCTTACCCGTTCCACAACGGCCATGGTCTCACCTGTCGATATATTTTCTCACAGATCTCCCCCCTCACAGGGTAACACTACGATCCTGGTTGTTGTGGACGGTTTCTCCAAGTCCTGCCGTCTCCTTCCTCTGCCCGGTCTCCCTACAGCCCTACGGACTGCGGAGGCCTTGTTCACTCACGTCTTCCGGCACTACGGGGTGCCTGAGGATATAGTGTCTGACCGAGGTCCCCAGTTCACGTTCAGGGTCTGGAGAGCGTTCATGGAGCGTCTGGGGGTCTCGATCAGCCTTACCTCGGGTTTTCACCCCGAGAGTAACGGGCAGGTGGAGAGAGTTAACCAGGATGTGGGCAGGTTTCTGCGGTCTTATTGCCAGGACCGACTGGGGGAGTGGGCGGCGTTCGTGCCCTGGGCAGAGATGGCCCAGAACTCGCTTCGCCACTCCTCTACTAACCTCTCCCCCTTCCAGTGCGTACTGGGGTATCAACCGGTTCTGGCTCCTTGGCATCAGAGTCAGACCGAGGCTCCTGCGGTGGACGACTGGTTCCGGCACGCGGAGGAGACATGGGAAGCCGCCCATTTTCACCTTCAGAGCGCCGTGCTGTGCCAGAAAGCCAGCGCAGACCGTCACCGCAGTGAGGCCCCAGTGTTCCTACCTTGGGACCGGGTCTGGCTCTCGACCTGAAACCTGCCCCTCCGCCTGCCCTGCCGGAAGCTGGGTCCGCGGTTTGTGGGGCCGTTTAAAGTCCTGAGGAGACTGAACGAGGTGTGTTACAGGTTACAGGTCCCCCCGATTACCGTATTAACCCCTCGTTCCATGTGTCTCTCCTCAGGCTGGTGGTGGCTGGTCCGCTCCATGAGTCTGAGGTGCAGGAGGTTCCTCCGCCCCCTCTGGACATCGAGGGGGCCCCAGCATACGCTGTTCGCTCCATACTGGATTCAAAGCGTTGGGCGAGGGGCCTTCAGTACCTCGTGGAGTGGGAGGGGTACGGTTCGGGGGAGATATGCTGGGTTCCGGTGGCGGACGTGTTCAATGCTGCGGGAGTTCCACCATCTCCGTCTGGATCGCCCTGCACCTCGCCCTCCGGGTCATCCCCGAGGCCGATGTCGGCGTGCTGCTGGAGCCGCACGTCAAGGGGGGGGGTACTGTCACGACTTCTACCGAAGTCGGTTCCTCTCCTTGTTCGGGCGGTGTTCGGCGGTCGACGTCACCGGTCTTCTAGCCATTGCCAATCCACCTTTCATTTTCCATTTGTTTTCTCTTGTTTTCCCGCACACCTGGTTTACATTCCCTCATTACTTGACGTTTATATAACCCTCTGTTCCCCCCCGTGTCTGTGTGTGGAATTGTTTGTTGTAAGTGTTTTGTGCATTTCAGACTGGTTTGTGACAGGTTATTTCAACCTGTATTTTGCTGTTCTGTGTACAGTTTGTTTTGCATCACTAAAGTGCTCCGGCTGTTACCCATTTCTCCTCTCCTGCGCCTGACTTCCCTGCAGCCAGTTACGCACCACAAACTGAATTCCACACCCACATATAGAGTCAGGAGGAGCAGGTGCCCCTGGTATAGCGGTCGAGGAGCGCGTCCGGGAGCACGCGGCGACGCTCCACCATCTTGGCGCCGCCATGGACCGCGTCGTCCAAACCATGGTTTACACCACCTTCTCCTTGTATTTAGGAGAGATCTCGTTTTCTCCAAATATTACATCCCTGTCCTTCATCCATTGAAGTCCTTTGATCATCTCAGGAGGTTCTGCAACAGCCAGACATATTGAACCCCCCTTCAACCCATACTGGTCCACTGAAGGTTCTGCCCTGATTCCTAATGAGAGAGGACCAAGATCACATTTACCATTTCACTGACAGTCATTAATGTACATATTGAGTCAGTAAGTCATTTGCTGCCTAAACTCAAACTATTCCAATTACCCATGTTATGTACATAAAGTATTAAAAAGAGATTCCTCCACACAATATAAATAATATAATGAATGTTACTGGTGTTGATAACTAGCCATAGAATGAGAAGAAACCCCAGAATATTCATATTCCTTTTGGAAATGAGAGATGAAATCTGTCTTCTTCTGTCAAAGTTCAGTTGCCTAGTAATGCTGCTTATTGCTTCTTCTAACTCCTCCTCCAAACCACAAAGCCCCCAGGAAGTCCCGTCTCAATGTGTGTGTGTGTGTGTGTGTGTGTGTGTGTGTCAAAAGGGATGCAATCGCCCCACCACACTGAGACCTCTAGTCTGATCATTATGCACATCAAATAAAAATCAAAAAATCTAATTTAATTTGTCACATGCGCTGAATACAACAGGTGTAGACTTTACAGTGAAATGCTTACCTACAAGGCCTAACCAACAATGCAGTTAAAAAATACTTTAAAAAATAAGAAGAAGAAATAAAAGTAACAAATAATTAAAGAGCTGTAATGACCGACCCTGGAGATGAGAAGCCGGGAACAGGGAGTCAACATTTATTCAGGAACAACAAAACAGGAACAGTGCCAGCACGAGTGTAAACAATGACAAACAACAATTAATGCTGAAGCAGGGAATAGAGCGGGGAACCAGACAGATATAGGGAAGGTAATGACAGAGGTGATCGAGTCCAGGTGAGTCCATTAATCTTTGATGCGTGTGACGGGGGGGAAGGCAGTTGTGCGTAATGATGGTGGGGCAATGACGGGGAGCCTGGCACTCTCGAGTGCCGGGGGGAAGAGCGGGAACAGGCGTGACAAGAGCAGCAGTAAAATAACAATAGGGAGGCTATATACAGAGGGTACCGGTACAGAGTCAATATGCGGGGGCACCGGTTAGTCGAGGTAATTGAGGTAATATGTTATTAAAATGACTATGCATAGATGAGGATCTGAGGACCCATGCGAAATCTTTTCAGTCTCCTGAGTGGGAATAGGTTTTGTCGTGCCCTCTTCACGACTGTCTTGGTGTGCTTGGACCATGATAGATTGTTGGTGATGTGGACACCAAGGAACTTGAAGCTCTCAACCTGCTCCACTACATTCCCATCAATGAGAATGGGGGAGTGCTCAGTCCTCCTTTTCCTGTAGTCCACAATCATCTGCTTTGTCTTGATCACGTTGAGGGAAAGGTTGTTGTCCTGGCACCACACGGCCAGGTCTCTGACCTCCTCCCTATAGGCTGTCTCGTCGTTGTTGGTGATCAGGCCTACCACTGTTGTGTCATCGGCAAACTTTTTCAGGCTAGGGTCCTTTTTTCTCAATTTGCGCCTGACTGACGTGCCCAAAGTAAACTGCCTGCTGCTTAGGCCCCGAAGCCAGGATATGCATATAATTGGTACCATTGGAAAGAAGTTTGTAGAAATGTTCAAATAATGTAGGAGACTATAACACAATAAATATGGTTGGAGAAAATCCAAAGAAAAACCAACCTGAATTAAAAGAAAATTGAGAGCCCATGCTCTTACAATGGAAAGTATAGGGAAATAATTAAATCTAGCTCCCAGTATGCAATTCCTATGGCTTCCACATGGTGTCAGCACTCTATGTTCAAGGTTTCAGGCTTGTTTCTTCCAAAACGAGTAAGAATAATGTGTTTTTGTATTAGTACACGGTATTGGAAATTCGTGTATGTGCGTGCGATGAAGACAAGACGAACCTGCTAATATCAGTTTCCTATTGAACATATTTCTTTCTGTATGAAATATTATAGTTTGATTACATTTTAGAGTATCTGAGGAGTCAATAGAAATGTATTTTGACTTGTTTTAACAAAGTTCAGTGGTAGATTTTTGGATTCTTTTCTCTGCATGTTGAACGAGTGGATTACTCAAATCAAGGGCGCCAACTAAACAGACTTTTTGGGATATAAAGAAGGATTTTATCTAACAAAACGACTCTGCATGTTATAGCTGTGTCACGGCTCACTAGAACGATGGGGTGATGTCAGGCGCAGGAGACCACAGATATGGAGTAGGGTGTTTATTTTCCTAATTCCAACAAATCCAAACTAGGAAATGAACAAGGAAAAAATTAACCAGACAAAAATAACAATGTCCACTAAAACAGGGTTGGAAAGTATTCCAGCAACAAAATAAACGTTTTCATCAAAAAAGACAGTAGAAAACAAACACCCCACATAAACCCCACGACAGGCAAACAACGAACAATCCCGCACCAAAACCTAAACCCAGACAGCAAGACTAAATACCCCACTATTTACCTAACTCAAAACAGGTGTAACACAAAACCAGACAAAACCAAACGAAAAGGAAAAGAGGATCGGTGGCAGCTAGTAGGTCGGCGATGACGACCGCCGAGCGCCGCCCAAACAGGGAGAGGAGCCACCTTCGGTAGACTTCGTGACAAGCTGGGACCCTTTGGATGACAAATCAGAGGAATATTTTCAAAAAGTAAGTGAATATTTAATCGCTATTTGTGAATTTATGAAACCTGTGCCGGTGGAAAAATATTTCAATGTGAGGCGCCATCCTCAAACAATCGCATGGAATATGCCATTCCGGGAATGGCTACTGTAAATCGGACAGTGCAGATATATTAACGAGCATTTAAGCTTTCAACAGATATAAGACACTTGTATGTACATAAATGTTTAATATCCATAACTTTTATGATTATTTATTTGAATTGCGCGCCCTCCAGTTTCACCAGAAGTTATCCCACTAGCGGGACGCCTAAGCCTAAGAATTAATGATGGTGTTGGAATCGTGCCTCGCCATGCAGTCATGAGTGAACAGGGAGTACAGGAGGGGCCTGAGCACACAACCCTGAGGGTCCCCCGTGTTGAGGATCAGCGTGGCGGATGTGTTGTTACCTACCCTTACCACCTGGGAGCGGCCCGTCAGGAAGTCCAGAATCCAGTTGCAGAGGGAGGTGTTGTAGTCCCAGGGTCCTTAGCTTAGTCATGAGCTTTGTGGGCACTATGGTATTGAACTCTGAGCTGTAGTCAATGAATATCATTCTCACATAGGTGTTCCTTTTGTCCAGGTGGGAAAGGGCAGTGTGGAGCGCAATAGAGATTGCATCATCTGCGGATCTGTTAGGGCGGTATGCAAATTGGAGTGGGTCCAGGATTTCTGGGATAATGTATGAAGGGAAGAGCGAGGGAGAGGGAGCTAACCAACACCGTACACATCTGAAATGAATGGTGAGACACAGTTTCTATGGTGACATGGGCATAGTGATTTCCCAAGTTGCCAAACATCTCATTCATACAAACTTCCATGCCCCCATTATTATATTGGTGGAGACTCCACCCCTCACAGTGAGACGACTCCAATTTCCCACCACCCTCCATGTGATAATTAGATACAGAATGCAATAATTAGATACAGAATGTGATAATTAGATACAGAATGTGATAATTAGATACAGAATGTGTGTGTGATGTTCTGGCAGAGACACATAGGGCCTATTACATTTAGTCACATGATAATGGAGTCAGATCGATAAATACATTTAATTATTCAACATAATTCTAACTGACTACAGTATTTCAGATGTTAACATATTGAACAATGCTCAGTACAGTGTATCTTCAGATAACACATCACTAAGGACTTCCTTCCATCAAACCTCCACAGCACAAACCACCTAGTTTCTGAAAAACCACAAGCTCTTCTATAGAAAATGCTTTGAGGGGGAAGGGGAGTTTAGTAAGCCACGGTCTATGTCCAGCTTTGACTAAGAGAGCACCTATTTAATTCCTGAAAGGCTTACTGCTTGTAGTTTACCACCACACAGTCTCATCATTTCGACATAGACAGGAAGTCAAACTAATTATCTATATTTTGAGATGAAAACTCTGTTTCTGCTACACATCTGTTGGCTGGAAATCATCACAGGTATCTGAACTCTTCATAACTTTTACATGTAATGAATTCTAGAGTTAAAGGAGGTAAACCTCTTGGACTTGGACGTAGCTACTGGGAATCCTGCTGTAGGACAAATTATTTATCCTTTTGGAACACAAGCCATAGATTGGCATAGATGAGATACTTTGAACATGAATGATATGAACACAAGCCATAGATTGGTGTAGATGAGATACTTTGAACATGAGTAATCTGAACACAAGACATAGATGAGATACTTTACTTAAAAACATGTTTGGTTTAAATGTGAACCTGTTCCTCTCTCATTAGGAATCAGAGTTGAACCTTCAGTGGACCAGTATGGGTTGAAGGGGGGTTCAATATGTCTGGATGTTGCAGAACCTGAGATTCTCAAGGGACTTAAATGGAAGACGGGCAGTGATGTAATAGTAGATGATGAAGAGATCTCTCCTAAATACAAGGAGAAGGTGGATTATAACTCTGTGAACCATTCTCTGTGTATAAAGAATATGTTGAACACAGACAGTGGAATTTACATAGGAAGTGCAATTAATCAGAGAGACTGGACATATTCATCTACCACATACAGACTAAAGGTGCTGGGTGAGTTTTGTGCATTGTTTGTGCTGGAAGTCTTCTTTTTGTTTCTTTAATACAAATGTAGTCTCTAGACCCCTCATGAATGTAGGAATCTCTTTCCCAACTCCATTGGTTCTTATAGATCATGTTCCCAAACCAGTCATGGATGTCACATCTCTCTTCAACACAAGTGTGGGACTCTGTGACGTCACAGTGAACTGTTCAGGTAAAGATGGCTGGATGTTGTCTGTCTGTGGATGGGGTCAGTGTACACTGTCACAACAGTTACTGTCTCTGTCTGGGGTCAACATCATCATCTCCAATGGCAACGGGACTATCCAATGCACCAGCAGCAACCACGTCAGCACCCAGACCATCTCTCAACCCATGGAGGACATATGTAAGTCCCATTCTAGCATTCATTTAAGGATCTACCCGTGAGGTTAGAAGCTGAACCTCATGTTTATATTGTACAGTCATTCTGTAATACCTCTGTCATTGTTTAATACTATATGATGCGATATCATACATTGTTAAAATATATCCACAGGATATCAAATGTCTATGCTTAGTATTTTTATTTATTTAGGGCCAGCTCATAAACACCCAATGTTTTGACTAGGTATTGTTTTGATGACTAAGTCAATTAGTAATTTTAACAACAAAGACATCCTAGTCAAAACGTTGGGTGTTGATAAATAAATGAAAATACTAAGCATAAAGCTTTGATATCCTTCGTGTGCTTTTCCCTGTGGATATATTTTTACATTGACTCTTTTTGGAATTAGAACCGCAAACATCTACTTGGAACTATTTATTATAATCTTGGTTGCAAGGACTTTTGTTTGAACGATATGATACATGTTTATCACATTCGGCCGTGATTGGGAGTCCCATAGAGCAACGCACAATTGGCCCAGCATCGTCCGGGTTTGGCCAGGGTAGGACGTCATTGTAAATAACAATTTGTTCTTAACTGACTTGCCTAGTTAAATAAAGGTTAAATAAAACAAATAAAAAATGTATAAATAGAAGGTACCTGCCATAGAGTAATGTTGACTGTTGTAAACAATCATCACATTAGACCAAATGTATTGGTGAAATATTGTCTTTTTGGCTTTGAGATGGTAACCCAGATTGTGTGTCCCAGGCAGTGGTGTAAAAATACTTTAAAGTACTAAGTAGTTTTTTGGGGGGGTAGCTGTACTTTACTTTAATATTTATATTTTTGACAATTTTTACTTTTACTTCACAACATTACTTAATACATCTAGGGGTTCCGCTAGCGGATCGCCTCGCCAATGGAAGAGCATGGCGCGAAATACAAAAACCTCAAAAATGCAATAATTTCAATTTTTCAAACATACAACTATTTTACACCATTTTAAAGATAAGACTCTCGTTAATCTAACCACATTGTCCGATTTCAAAAAGGCTTTACAGCGAAAGCAAAACATTAGATTATGTTAGGAGAGTACACAGCCCAAAATAATCACACAGCCATTTTCCAAGCAAGCACATATGTCACAGAAACCCAAAACACAGCTAAATGAAGCACTAACCTTTGATGATCTTCATCAGATGACACTCCTAGGACATTATGTTATACAATACATGCATGTTTTGTTCAATCAAGTTCATATTTATATTAAAAAAACAGCTTTTTACATTGGCGTGTGATGTTCAGAAATTGTTTTCCCACCGAAAACGTCTGGGGAATTTACTAAATTACTCATCATAAACGTTGACAAAATACATAACAATTATTTTAAGAATTATAGATACAGAACTCCTTCATGCAATCGCTATGTCAGATTTTAAAATACACTGCTCCAAAAAATAAAGGGAACACTTAAACAACACAATGTAACTCCAAGTCAATCACACTTCTGTGAAATCAAACTGTCCACTTAGGAAGCAACACTGATTGACAATAAATTTCACATGCTGTTGTGCAAATGGAATAGACAACAGGTGGAAATTATAGGCAATTAGCAAGACACCCCCAATAAAGGAGTGGTTCTGCAGGTGGGGACCACAGACCACTTCTCAGTTCCTATGCTTCCTGGCTGATGTTTTGGTCACTTTTGAATGCTGGCGGTGCTTTCACTCTAGTGGTAGCATGAGACGGAGTCTACAACCCACACAAGTGGCTCAGGTAGTGCAACTCATCCAGGATGGCACATCAATGCGAGCTGTGGCAAGAAGGTTTGCTGTGTCTGTCAGCGTAGTGTCCAGAGCATGGAGGTGCTACCAGGAGACAGGCCAGTACATCAGGAGACGTGGAGGCCGTAGGAGGGCAACAACCCAGCAGCAGGACCGCTACCTCCGCCTTTGTGCAAGGAGGAGCAGGAGAAGCACTGCCAGAGCCCTGCAAAATGACCTCCAGCAGGCCACAAATGTGCATGTGTCTGCTCAAACGGTCAGAAACAGACTCCATGAGGGTGGTATGAGGGCCCGACGTCCACAGGTGGGGGTTGTGCTTACAGCCCAACACCGTGCAGGACGTTTGGCATTTGCCAGAGAACACCAAGATTGGCAAATTCGCCACTGGCGCCCTGTGCTCTTCACAGATGAAAGCAGGTTCACACTGAGCACATGTGACAGATGTGACAGAGTCTGGAGACGCCGTGGAGAACGTTCTGCTGCCTGCAACATCCTCCAGCATGACCGGTTTGGCGGTGGGTCAGTCATGGTGTGGGGTGGCATTTCTTTGGGGGGCCGCACAGCCCTCCATGTGCTCGCCAGAGGTAGCCTGACTGCCATTAGGTACCGAGATGAGATCCTCAGACCCCTTGTGAGACCATATGCTGGTGCGGTTGGCCCTGGGTTCCTCCTAATGCAAGACAATGCTAGACCTCATGTGGTTGGAGTGTGTCAGCAGTTCCTGCAAGAGGAAGGCATTGATGCTATGGACTGGCCCGCCCGTTCCCCAGACCTGAATCCAATTGAGCACATCTGGGACATCATGTCTCGCTCCATCCACCAACGCCACGTTGCACCACAGACTGTCCAGGAGTTGGCGGATGCTTTAGTCCAGGTCTGGGAGGAGATCCCTCAGGAGACCATCCGCCACCTCATCAGGAGCATGCCCAGGCGTTGTAGGGAGGTCATGCAGGCACGTGGAGGCCACACACACTACTGAGCCTCATTTTGACTTGTTTTAAGGACATTACATCAAAGTTGGATCAGCCTGTAGTGTGGTTTTCCACTTTAATTTTGAGTGTGACTCCAAATTCAGACCTCCATGGGTTGATAAATTGGATTTCCATTGATTATTTTTGTGTGATTTTGTTGTCAGCACATTCAACTATGTAAAGAAAAAAGTATTTAATAAGATTATTTCTTTCATTCAGATCTAGGATGTGTTGTTTAAGTGTTCCCTTTATTTTTTTGAGCAGTATAGCTTTTCGGCGAAAGCACATTTTGCAATATTCTGAGTACATATCTCAGCCTCAGGGCTAGCTATTTTGACACCCGCCAAGCTCGAGGCACACTAAACTCAGAATTAGTATGAGAAAAATTGTATTACCTTTGCTGATCTTCGTCAGAATGCACTTCCTGGACTGCTACTTCCACAAGAAATGTTGTTTTTGTTCCAAATAATCCATAGTTATGTCAAAATACCTCCATTTTGTTTGTGCGTTCAGGTCACTATCCAAAGGGTAACGTGCGACCGCATTTCGTGACAAAAAAATTCAAAATGTTCCATTACCGTACTTAGAAGCATGTCAAACGCTGTTAAAAATCAATTTTTATGGTATTTTTCTCGTAAAATAGCGATAATATTCCAACCGGACAATGGTGTATTCATTCAAAGAGGAAAAGAAAAAACAGCGTGGTCTCGTGAATGCGCATATCCAATCTCTTAGTCACCAGGCAGACCTCTGACAAACTGAGCTCCTATTATCTGCCCAGAGACAGGAGACGCCTCAATGCGCTTTCTGAACGCTTTAGAGAGCCAAAGGAAGCCTTAGAAAGTGCTACGTAACAGCACAGATACTGTAGTTTCGATAGAGATCCAAAAGAAGAACTACAAATTCTGACTGGCCACTTCCTGCTTGGAATTTTCTCAGGTTTTTGCCTGCCATATGAGTTCTGTTATACTCACAGAAACCATTCAAACAGTTTTAGAAACTTCAGAGTGTTTTCTATCCAAATCAACTAATAATATGCAAATATTTGACTCTGGGCCCGAGAAGTAGGCCGTTTAATTTAGGTACGTTTTTCATCCGGCCGTGAAAATACTGCCCACTATAGCGAAGAGGTTAAGAAAATATAGTAATTTTTACTCCATACATTTTCCCTGACACCCAAAAGTACTGTCACGGGTGTCGTAAGGAGAAGCGGACCAAAGTGCAGCGTGTGTGTCGTTCCATATTTTATTTACACTGTGAAACTATGCGATACATAAACATAAACTAAAGAACAAAACAACAAACCGTGACGCAGAGTTGAAACATACACTACTCAAAAAACAATCTCCCACAAACCCAGGTGGAAAAAACCCTTACTTAAGTATGATCTCCAATTAGAGACAACGAGGACCAGCTGCCTCTAATTGGAGATCATCCCAAACAAAACCCCAACATAGAAATACAAAACTAGAATCTGACAACATAGAAATAGAAAACATAGAAGAAGAAAAAACTGTCACACCGTGACCTACTCTACCATAGAAAATAACATCTTTCTATGATCAGGACGTGATAAGTACTCGTTACATTTTGAACGCATAGCAGGACAGGAAAAGGGTCCATTCAAACACTTATGAAGAGAACATCCCTGGTCATCCTTACTGCCTCTGGTGGACTCACTAAACACACATGCTTTGATTGTAAATTATGTCTGAGTGTTGGAGTGTGCCCCTGGCTATCCGTAAACCAAAAAGAAACAAGAAAATCATGCTGTCTGGTTTGCTAAATATAAGTCATTTGAAATGATTTATACTTTTACTTTTACTTTTGATACTTGAGTATATTTTAGCAATTACATTTACTATGATACTTAAGTATATTTAAAAACAAACACTTTTAGACTTCAACACAAGTAGTATTTTTCTGGGTGAATTTCACTTTCACTTTAGTCATTTTCTATTAAGGTATCTTAATTTTTACTAATGTGTGACAGTTGTGTACTTTTTACACCACTGGTCTCAGGTATTGATGAGAAGGACGCCAAAGCTTCAGCATTATCAGTCAGGACCGTTGTGGCCAATATTGTTCGATCAGTGTTTGTCTGTGTTGGATTGGCAGTCACCATAATGGCCATCATCAAGGTCAAAAGATGGATATCCTCAAAAGATGACTCAACTCAGGTACTTCCTGTGAAATTGATTATTTTATTTTATTTTTTTACTTTGAAAGCTTTGTTGAATGAAGATTTGATGTTATTGTAATGTCTCATCTTTAGGAAGTCATCGTTGAAGTCGCTGACACTTCAGTGAATGATTCAGCAGAGGTGAGGCCAGAACCACTGGGCCCTTCTGAGGTACAAACACTTTATAGAAATGTGCAGAAACCAGGACAGCAACACTGAATGGACTTCACCCAATTGACCAGCATTTTGTATGATAGACTAATACCATGGGACAAACATTCTACACATATTTAATTTAGTATTATCTGCAGGGTATTCGCTTAAAGGGAGAGCCGTGTCGGGTCGCCTTCCACAACAACGAAGAGCATTGAAGCATGAGGCTAAACTCTGCATGTTCTGATGTGAAGCACACCCTACACATGAACAGATACTCTGTGAGTACAACGTCTTGCTCCGCTCTTATCTACAAATTCTGTGGTTCATTCTGCTGGTCGTGGCAAGGTCATATCGCTAAGTCTCAGTTTAAAACCTCTCTAGGGTACCTACTCAACAGCCAGTGGAATCCCGTGGCGCGATATTCAAATACCTTAGAAATGCAATTACTTCAATTTCTCAAACATTTGACTATTTTACACCATTTTAAAGACAAGACTCTCGTTAATCTAACCACACTGTCCGATTTCAAAAAGGCTTTACAACGAAAGCAAAACATTAGATTATGTCAGCAGAGTACCCAGCCAGAAATAATCAGACACCCATTTTTCAAGCTAGCATATAATGTCACATAAACCCAAACCACAGCTAAATGCAGCACTAACCATTGATGATCTTCATCAGATGACACTCCTAGGACATTATGTTATACAATACATGCATGTTTTGTTCAATCAAGTTCATATTTATATCAAAAAACAGCTTTTTACATTAGCATGTGACGTTCAGAACTAGCATACCCACCGCAAACTTCCGGTGAATTTACTAAATTACTCACGATAAACGTTCACAAAAAACATAACAATTATTTTAAGAATTATAGATACAGAACTCCTTTATGCAATCGCTATGTCCGATTTTAAAATAGCTTTTCGGCAAAAGCACATTTTGCAATATTCTGATTAGATAGCTCGCCATCACAGGCTAGCTATTTTGACACCCACCAAGTTTGGCACTCACCAAACTCAGATTTACTATAAGAAAAATTGGATTACCTTTGCTGTTCTTCGTCAGAATGCACTCCCAGGACTTCTACTTCAATAACAAATGTTGGTTTGGTTCAAAATAATCCATAGTTATGTTCAAATATCCTCTGTTTTGTTCGTGCGTTCAAGACACTATCCGAAGGGTGACGAAGGGTGACGCGCCCGCCGCGTATCGTGACAAAAAAATTTGAAATATTCCATTACCGTACTTCGAAGCATGTCAACCGCTGTTTAAAATCAATTTTTATGCGATTTTTCTCGTAAAAAAGCGATCATATTCTGACCGGGAAACCTTGTTTTCGTTCAAAGACTAAAAATCTAAAATGGACTCTTCACGTGCACGCGCGCCCCCGTCTCATTGTTCTCTGATCGACCACTTACCAAATGCGCTACTGTTTTTCAGCCATGGCCTGCAAAGTCATCATTCAACCTTCTGGCGCCCTCTGAGAGCCTATGGGAGCCGTAGGAAGTGTCACGTTACAGCAGAGATCCTCGGTTTTCAATAAAGAGAGTGTAGAAGGCCAAGAAATGGTCAGAGTGGGCACTTCCTGTTTGGAATCTTCTCAGGTTTTTGCCTGCCATATGAGTTCTGTTATACTCACAGACACCATTCAAACAGTTTTAAAAACTTTAGGGTGTTTTCTATCCAAATCAATTATATGCATATTCTAGTTTCTGGGCAGTAGTAATAACCAGATTAAATCGGGTATGTTTTTTATCCGGCCGTACAAATACTGCCCCCTACCCTAGAGAGGTTAATGCAACTTGTGTTTTTGGAATGTTGAATGTCACACTTTTTTTGTGTTTTTGGAATGTTGAATGTCACTTTTTTTGTGTTTTTGGAATGTTGAATGTCAAACTTTTTAAGTTCTTGTTTTTACCCCCCAAAAATGAATAAATGATTAATTGAACCATCACTGTTCAACTTCAAGTTTACAAAGTCAATACAATGCATTCTGGAATTGCTCCACATCCTGTCTAATTAAAAATAGCACCTGTTTCTGAAATTGGCCTTGTGGTTAAGGCTGCTGCCTTGGTACATGTAGATTTTCCCTAGCTTAGCTAATGTTAGCGACAACAAATAGAAATTCGTGCAATGTACACGAATGCATTATGAAGAAAGAAAATTGTGTCCTACATACGAATTGCGTTGTGATGAAAACTGTGTAATACACAAGAAAAAGTGTGCCTGTCACATATTTTGAATAATAAATGTGTGTTTATTTCACAAACTGTGTTAGTGTGTTGTTGAGGGAGAGTTAATTGCTCTGACTGGCTACCAATCACGACCTTCCTCTGGCTACCACCCAGGACCTTCCTCTGGCTACCACCCAGGACCTTCCTCTGGCTACCAACCAGGACCTTCCTACCAACCAGGACTTTCCTCTGGCTACCACCCAGGACCTTCCTCTGGCTACCACCCAGGACCTTCCTCAGGCTACCACCCAGGACCTTCCTCAGGCTACCAACCAGGACCTTCCTATCAACCAGGACCTTCCTCTGGCTACCACCCAGGACCTTCCTCTGGCTACCACCCAGGACCTTCCTCTGGCTACCAGCCAGGACCTTCCTCTGGCTACCAGCCAGGACCTTCCTCTGACTACCAGCCAGGACCTTCCTCTGACTACCAGCCAGGACCTTCCTCTGACTACCAGCCAGGACCTTCCTCCGACTACCAACCAGGACCTTCCTCCGACTACCAGCCAGGACCTTCCTCTGACTACCAGCCAGGACCTTCCTCTGACTACCAACCAGGACCTTCCTCTGACTACCAACCAGGACCTTCCTCTGACTACCAACCAGGACCTTCCTCTGACTACCAGACAGGACCTTCCTCTGGCTACCAGCCAGGACCTCATTGTGACTAAGAAAACTGTTTCCTTGGTAATGAGGTGTTGGAGAGTAATAGTTCCTATTAGGGGTGAAAATTGACTTCATTTCTCCAATGTGAATTGTTGGTAACACTTTACTGTAGGTGTCCTTATGAATGCTTTCACAAAGCCTTTATTACAGCTATATAACACGTTGTAACATTTGTCATAAGCTGTCGTAATTAGTTTCAAATAGTAATGGTATAACAAGATGTTATCTAGAAGAAAAAGAAACGCACACCTATTAAGGGGAGGTGCTGGCTAGCGGAGTAGAAAACTTGAAAATAAGGGAAAGCCGCACACTCTAGGAGCTCAGATGCAAAAATGTAATATCCAACGTTTCGACAGCCAAGCTGTCTTCATCAGGGTATCATCACAAACACTGCGAGATGAGTCATTTATATAGTGTCAGAAGACACACAGGTGTCTGTAATCATGGCCAAATGTGGCCTAATATCATTGGTTAACTCTGAAATATAAAAATGGCATACAAAGAACATACAAAAGAACAAATGGATAGCATACGATCATAGATACATTTTAGACGACACAAGCTTACAAACAATTACAATGGCAAAGTCACAATAATGGCTTCAGATCAAAGTCTATGTTGAGACCGAAGGGAGCAAGGGTCTTTAAATTAAAGATCCAGGCAGCCTCTCGTTTTAACAATAAATTATCAAGGTCACCCAACTGTTATGATCAGTAGGTTTCCTGTAAAGATCAGTGTATAGAACATTATTTTCACACAAGATCAGAAGATCAAGAAAAGTGATTTGACGTGTATCAGATTGCATAGTAAATCTCAGATGTTCAGAACAGGAGTTAAGAAAAGCATGGAATACCTGGAGCTGTTCTGCATCACTCCTCCATAGAACAAAAATATCATCAATATACCGTTTCCAAATAATGATGTTAGGTAAGAAAACATTTTTGAGATGGTTGAAAATGGACTGTTTCTCCATGTAACCCACATACAAATTAGCATAGTTAGGAGCCATGGGGGATCCCATAGCAGTACCCTTCGTCTGAATAAAGAAATCATTTAGAAACACGAAATAGTTGTGTGTGAGTACTATTTCAGCCAATGTTAAAATGTAGGCACTAGAAGGTACTTCATTAGGGTCACGTTGCAGAAGAAAATGTTCCATGGTTTCAATACCGCCCTCGTGTGGAACATTTGTGTATAACGACTCAACATCAAAAGTAACTAACAAGGTATTCTCAGGGAGAGGATCAAGAGATTCAATGATAGAGACCATACTGCTGGTGTCCTTTACAAAGGAGGGGAGCTGTTCTGAGACCATACTGCTGGTGTCCTTTACAAAGGAGGTGAGCTGTTCTGCGACCATACTGCTGGTGTCCTTTACAAAGGAGGGGAGCTGTTCTGAGATCATACTGCTGGAGTCCTTTACAAAGGAGGGGAGCTGTTCTGAGATCATACTGCTGGTGTCCTTTACAAAGGAGGGGAGCTGTTCTGAGATCATACTGCTGGAGTCCTTTACAAAGGAGGGGAGCTGTTCTGAGATCATACTGTTGGTGTCCTTTACAAAGGAGGGGAGCTGTTCTGAGATCATACTGCTGGTGTCCTTTACAAAGGAGGGGAGCTGTTCTGCGATCATACTGCTGGTGTCCTTTACAAAGGAGGGGAGCTGTTCTGAGATCATACTGCTGGAGTCCTTTACAAAGGAGGGGAGCTGTTCTGAGATCATACTGCTGGAGTCCTTTACAAAGGAGGGGAGCTGTTCTGAGATCATACTGCTGGAGTCCTTTACAAAGGAGGGGAGCTGTTCTGCGATCATACTGCTGGAGTCCTTTACAAAGGAGGGGAGCTGTTCTGCGACCATACTGCTGGTGTCCTTTACAAAGGAGGGGAGCTGTTCTGCGACCATACTGCTGGTGTCCTTTACAAAGGAGGGGAGCTGTTCTGAGATCATACTGCTGGTGTCCTTTACAAAGGAGGGGAGCTGTTCTGAGATCATACTGCTGGTGTCCTTTACAAAGGAGGGGAGCTGTTCTGAGATCATACTGCTGGTGTCCTTTACAAAGGAGGGGAGCTGTTCTGAGATCATACTGCTGGTGTCCTTTACAAAGGAGGGGAGCTGTTCTGCGATCATACTGCTGGTGTCCTTTACAAAGGAGGGGAGCTGTTCTGAGATCATACTGCTGGAGTCCTTTACAAAGGAGGGGAGCTGTTCTGAGATCATACTGCTGGAGTCCTTTACAAAGGAGGGGAGCTGTTCTGAGATCATACTGCTGGAGTCCTTTACAAAGGAGGGGAGCTGTTCTGCGATCATACTGCTGGAGTCCTTTACAAAGGAGGGGAGCTGTTCTGCGACCATACTGCTGGTGTCCTTTACAAAGGAGGGGAGCTGTTCTGCGACCATACTGCTGGTGTCCTTTACAAAGGAGGGGAGCTGTTCTGAGATCATACTGCTGGTGTCCTTTACAAAGGAGGGGAGCTGTTCTGAGATCATACTGCTGGTGTCCTTTACAAAGGAGGGGAGCTGTTCTGAGATCATACTGCTGGAGTCCTTTACAAAGGAGGGGAGCTGTTCTGAGATCATACTGCTGGTGTCCTTTACAAAGGAGGGGAGCTGTTCTGAGATCATACTGCTGGTGTCCTTTACAAAGGAGGGGAGCTGTTCTGCGATCATACTGCTGGTGTCATTTACAAAGGAGGGGAGCTGTTTTGAGATCATACTGCTGGAGTCCTTTACAAAGGAGGGGAGCTGTTCTGAGATCATACTGCTGGAGTCCTTTACAAAGGAGGGGAGCTGTTCTGAGATCATACTGCTGGAGTCCTTTACAAAGGAGGGGAGCTGTTCTGCGATCATACTGCTGGAGTCCTTTACAAAGGAGGGGAGCTGTTCTGCGACCATACTGCTGGTGTCCTTTACAAAGGAGGGGAGCTGTTCTGCGACCATACTGCTGGTGTCCTTTACAAAGGAGGGGAGCTGTTCTGAGATCATACTGCTGGTGTCCTTTACAAAGGAGGGGAGCTGTTCTGAGATCATACTGCTGGTGTCCTTTACAAAGGAGGGGAGCTGTTCTGAGATCATACTGCTGGTGTCCTTTACAAAGGAGGGGAGCTGTTCTGAGATCATACTGCTGGTGTCCTTTACAAAGGAGGGGAGCTGTTCTGCGATCATACTGCTGGTGTCCTTTACAAAGGAGGGGAGCTGTTCTGAGATCATACTGCTGGAGTCCTTTACAAAGGAGGGGAGCTGTTCTGAGATCATACTGCTGGAGTCCTTTACAAAGGAGGGGAGCTGTTCTGAGATCATACTGCTGGAGTCCTTTACAAAGGAGGGGAGCTGTTCTGCGATCATACTGCTGGAGTCCTTTACAAAGGAGGGGAGCTGTTCTGCGACCATACTGCTGGTGTCCTTTACAAAGGAGGGGAGCTGTTCTGCGACCATACTGCTGGTGTCCTTTACAAAGGAGGGGAGCTGTTCTGAGATCATACTGCTGGTGTCCTTTACAAAGGAGGGGAGCTGTTCTGAGATCATACTGCTGGTGTCCTTTACAAAGGAGGGGAGCTGTTCTGAGATCATACTGCTGGTGTCCTTTACAAAGGAGGGGAGCTGTTCTGAGATCATACTGCTGGTGTCCTTTACAAAGGAGGGGAGCTGTTCTGAGATCATACTGCTGGAGTCCTTTACAAAGGAGGGGAGCTGTTCTGAGACCATACTGCTGGTGTCCTTTACAAAGGAGGGGAGCTGTTCTGAGACCATACTGCTGGTGTCCTTTACAAAGGAGGGGAGCTGTTCTGAGATCATACTGCTGCTGTCCTTTACAAAGGAGGGGAGCTGTTCTGAGACCATACTGCTGGTGTCCTTTACAAAGGAGGGGAGCTGTTCTGAGACCATACTGCTGGTGTCCTTTACAAAGGAGGGGAGCTGTTCTGAGATCATACTGCTGGTGTCCTTTACAAAGGAGGGGAGCTGTTCTGAGATCATACTGCTGGTGTCCTTCACAAAGGAGGGCAGCTGTTCTGAGATCGTACTGCTGGTGTCCTTTACAAAGGAGGGGAGCTGTTCTGAGATCATACTGCTGGTGTCCTTCACAAAGGAGGGCAGCTGTTCTGCGATCATACTGCTGGTGTCCTTTACAAAGGAGGGGAGCTGTTCTGAGATCATACTGCTGGTGTCCTTTACAAAGGAGGGGAGCTGTTCTGCGATCATACTGCTGGAGTCCTTTACAAAGGAGGGGAGCTGTTCTGAGATCATACTGCTGGTGTTCTTTACAAAGGAGGGGAGCTGTTCTGAGACCATACTGCTGGTGTCCTTTACAAAGGAGGGGAGCTGTTCTGCGATCATACTGCTGGAGTCCTTTACAAAGGAGGGGAGCTGTTCTGAGATCATACTGCTGGTGTCCTTTACAAAGGAGGGGAGCTGTTCTGCGAGTGGTCTAATAAAAAAGTCAACAAAAGTAGATAGATTATAGGGGCCGTTACTGCATCAATGCCCGCTACAATAGGGGCCGTTACTGCATCAATGCCCGCTACAATAGGGGCCGTTACTGCATCAATGCCCGCTACAATAGGGGCCGTTACTGCATCAATGCCCGCTACAATAGGGGCCGTTACTGCATCAATGCCCGCTACAATAGGGGCCGTTACTGCATCAATGCCCGCTACAATAGGGGCCGTTACTGCATCAATGCCCTCTACAATAGGGGCCGTTACTGCATCAATGCCCGCTACAATAGGGGCCGTTACTGCATCAATGCCCACTACAATAGGGGCCGTTACTGCATCAATGCCCTCTACAATAGGGGCCGTTACTGCATCAATGCCCTCTACAATAGGGGCCGTTACTGCATCAATGCCCTCTACAATAGGGGCCGTTACTGCATCAATGACCGCTACAATAGGGGCCGTTACTGCATCAATGACCGCTACAATAGGGGCCGTTACTGCATCAATGCCCGCTACAATAGGGGCCGTTACTGCATCAATGCCCGCTACAATAGGGGCCGTTACTGCATCAATGCCCTCTACAATAGGGGCCGTTACTGCATCAATGCCCGCTACAATAGGGGCCGTTACTGCATCAATGCCCTCTACAATAGGGGCCGTTACTGCATCAATGCCCGCTACAATAGGGGCCGTTACTGCATCAATGCCCACTACAATAGGGGCCGTTACTGCATCAATGCCCTCTACAATAGGGGCCGTTACTGCATCAATGCCCTCTACAATAGGGGCCGTTACTGCATCAATGCCCTCTACAATAGGGGCCGTTACTGCATCAATGCCCTCTACAATAGGGGCCGTTACTGCATCAATGCCCGCTACAATAGGGGCCGTTACTGCATCAATGCCCGCTACAATAGGGGCCGTTACTGCATCAATGCCCGCTACAATAGGGGCCGTTACTGCATCAATGCCCGCTACAATAGGGGCCGTTACTGCATCAATGCCCGCTACAATAGGGGCCGTTACTGCATCAATGCCCGCTACAATAGGGGCCGTTACTGCATCAATGCCCGCTACAATAGGGGCCGTTACTGCATCAATGCCCTCTACAATAGGGGCCGTTACTGCATCAATGCCCTCTACAATAGGGGCCGTTACTGCATCAATGACCGCTACAATAGGGGCCGTTACTGCATCAATGCCCGCTACAATAGGGGCCGTTACTGCATCAATGCCCGCTACAATAGGGGCCGTTACTGCATCAATGCCCGCTACAATAGGGGCCGTTACTGCATCAATGCCCGCTACAATAGGGGCCGTTACTGCATCAATGCCCGCTACAATAGGGGCCGTTACTGCATCAATGCCCGCTACAATAGGGGCCGTTACTGCATCAATGCCCGCTACAATAGGGGACGTTACTGCATCAATGCCCGCTACAATAGGGGCCGTTACTGCATCAATGCCCTCTACAATAGGGGCCGTTACTGCATCAATGCCCGCTACAATAGGGGCCGTTACTGCATCAATGCCCGCTACAATAGGGGCCGTTACTGCATCAATGCCCTCTACAATAGGGGCCGTTACTGCATCAATGCCCTCTACAATAGGGGCCGTTACTGCATCAATGCCCTCTACAATAGGGGCCGTTACTGCATCAATGACCGCTACAATAGGGGCCGTTACTGCATCAATGACCGCTACAATAGGGGCCGTTACTGCATCAATGACCGCTACAATAGGGGCCGTTACTGCATCAATGCCCGCTACAATAGGGCCGTTACTGCATCAATGCCCGCTACAATAGGGGCCGTTACTGCATCAATGCCCGCTACAATAGGGGCCGTTACTGCATCAATGCCCGCTACAATAGGGGCCGTTACTGCATCAATGCCCGCTACAATAGGGGCCGTTACTGCATCAATGCCCGCTACAATAGGGGCCGTTACTGCATCAATGCCCGCTACAATAGGGGCCGTTACTGCATCAATGCCCGCTACAATAGGGGCCGTTACTGCATCAATGCCCGCTACAATAGGGGCCGTTACTGCATCAATGCCCGCTACAATAGGGGCCGTTACTGCATCAATGCCCGCTACAATAGGGGCCGTTACTGCATCAATGCCCTCTACAATAGGGGCCGTTACTGCATCAATGCCCGCTACAATAGGGGCCGTTACTGCATCAATGCCCACTACAATAGGGGCCGTTACTGCATCAATGCCCTCTACAATAGGGGCCGTTACTGCATCAATGCCCTCTACAATAGGGGCCGTTTCTGCATCAATGCCCGCTACAATAGGGGCCGTTACTGCATCAATGCCCTCTACAATAGGGGCCGTTACTGCATCAATGCCCTCTACAATAGGGGCCGTTACTGCATCAATGACCGCTACAATAGGGGCCGTTACTGCATCAATGACCGCTACAATAGGGGCCGTTACTGCATCAATGCCCGCTACAATAGGGGCCGTTACTGCATCAATGCCCGCTACAATAGGGGCCGTTACTGCATCAATGCCCGCTACAATAGGGGCCGTTACTGCATCAATGCCCGCTACAATAGGGGCCGTTACTGCATCAATGCCCTCTACAATAGGGGCCGTTACTGCATCAATGCCCGCTACAATAGGGGCCGTTACTGCATCAATGCCCACTACAATAGGGGCCGTTACTGCATCAATGCCCTCTACAATAGGGGCCGTTACTGCATCAATGCCCTCTACAATAGGGGCCGTTACTGCATCAATGCCCTCTACAATAGGGGCCGTTACTGCATCAATGACCGCTACAATAGGGGCCGTTACTGCATCAATGCCCGCTACAATAGGGGCCGTTACTGCATCAATGCCCGCTACAATAGGGGCCGTTACTGCATCAATGCCCGCTACAATAGGGGCCGTTACTGCATCAATGCCCGCTACAATAGGGGCCGTTACTGCATCAATGCCCGCTACAATAGGGGCCGTTACTGCATCAATGCCCGCTACAATAGGGGCCGTTACTGCATCAATGCCCTCTACAATAGGGGCCGTTACTGCATCAATGACCGCTACAATAGGGGCCGTTACTGCATCAATGCCCGCTACAATAGGGGCCGTTACTGCATCAATGCCCGCTACAATAGGGGCCGTTACTGCATCAATGCCCGCTACAATAGGGGCCGTTACTGCATCAATGCCCGCTACAATAGGGGCCGTTACTGCATCAATGCCCGCTACAATAGGGGCCGTTACTGCATCAATGCCCGCTACAATAGGGGCCGTTACTGCATCAATGCCCGCTACAATAGGGGCCGTTACTGCATCAATGCCCTCTACAATAGGGGCCGTTACTGCATCAATGCCCGCTACAATAGGGGCCGTTACTGCATCAATGCCCACTACAATAGGGGCCGTTACTGCATCAATGCCCTCTACAATAGGGGCCGTTACTGCATCAATGCCCTCTACAATAGGGGCCGTTACTGCATCAATGCCCTCTACAATAGGGGCCGTTACTGCATCAATGACCGCTACAATAGGGGCCGTTACTGCATCAATGACCGCTACAATAGGGGCCGTTACTGCATCAATGCCCGCTACAATAGGGGCCGTTACTGCATCAATGCCCGCTACAATAGGGGCCGTTACTGCATCAATGCCCGCTACAATAGGGGCCGTTACTGCATCAATGCCCGCTACAATAGGGGCCGTTACTGCATCAATGCCCGCTACAATAGGGGCCGTTACTGCATCAATGCCCGCTACAATAGGGGCCGTTACTGCATCAATGCCCGCTACAATAGGGGCCGTTACTGCATCAATGCCCGCTACAATAGGGGCCGTTACTGCATCAATGCCCGCTACAATAGGGGCCGTTACTGCATCAATGCCCGCTACAATAGGGGCCGTTACTGCATCAATGCCCGCTACAATAGGGGCCGTTACTGCATCAATGCCCGCTACAATAGGGGCCGTTACTGCATCAATGCCCTCTACAATAGGGGCCGTTACTGCATCAATGCCCGCTACAATAGGGGCCGTTACTGCATCAATGCCCACTACAATAGGGGCCGTTACTGCATCAATGCCCTCTACAATAGGGGCCGTTACTGCATCAATGCCCTCTACAATAGGGGCCGTTTCTGCATCAATGCCCGCTACAATAGGGGCCGTTACTGCATCAATGACCGCTACAATAGGGGCCGTTACTGCATCAATGACCGCTACAATAGGGGCCGTTACTGCATCAATGCCCGCTACAATAGGGGCCGTTACTGCATCAATGCCCGCTACAATAGGGGCCGTTACTGCATCAATGCCCGCTACAATAGGGGCCGTTACTGCATCAATGCCCGCTACAATAGGGGCCGTTACTGCATCAATGCCCGCTACAATAGGGGCCGTTACTGCATCAATGCCCGCTACAATAGGGGCCGTTACTGCATCAATGCCCGCTACAATAGGGGCCGTTACTGCATCAATGCCCTCTACAATAGGGGCCGTTACTGCATCAATGCCCGCTACAATAGGGGCCGTTACTGCATCAATGCCCACTACAATAGGGGCCGTTACTGCATCAATGCCCTCTACAATAGGGGCCGTTACTGCATCAATGCCCGCTACAATAGGGGCCGTTACTGCATCAATGCCCGCTACAATAGGGGCCGTTACTGCATCAATGCCCGCTACAATAGGGGCCGTTACTGCATCAATGCCCTCTACAATAGGGGCCGTTACTGCATCAATGCCCTCTACAATAGGGGCCGTTACTGCATCAATGACCGCTACAATAGGGGCCGTTACTGCATCAATGACCGCTACAATAGGGGCCGTTACTGCATCAATGCCCGCTACAATAGGGGCCGTTACTGCATCAATGCCCGCTACAATAGGGGCCGTTACTGCATCAATGCCCGCTACAATAGGGGCCGTTACTGCATCAATGCCCGCTACAATAGGGGCCGTTACTGCATCAATGCCCGCTACAATAGGGGCCGTTACTGCATCAATGCCCGCTACAATAGGGGCCGTTACTGCATCAATGCCCGCTACAATAGGGGCCGTTACTGCATCAATGCCCTCTACAATAAGGGCCGTTACTGCATCAATGCCCGCTACAATAGGGGCCGTTACTGCATCAATGCCCACTACAATAGGGGCCGTTACTGCATCAATACCCGCTACAATAGGGCGCCCTGGAGGGTTTGTAACATTCTTGTGTAATTTCGGCAAAGTATAGAAAGTGGCAATTTTAGGGTGTTGAAGAGCCAGAAACTCATGTTATTTTTTGGTTATCTGACCAGAATTTAAATACCCATCTAGGACAGTAAAGATAGTATTCTGAAATTGGGAAGTAGGGTCACTTCTGAGTTTCTTGTAAAAGGTGTTGTCAAGCAGTTGTCTATGACACTCATATACATAAGCTGTCCTATCCATGAGTACCACCGACCCACCCTTATCAGCAGGACGAATAAGGACTGACGATTCGGATTGTACCACCGACCCACCCTTATCAGCAGGACGAATAAGGACTGACGTATCGGATTGTAAATCAAGCAAAGCTTGTTTTTCATCCCGAGGTAAATTATGGAAAGATTTGGACTCCTGTTTCTTCTGAAGGAGATGAGCAACATCTTTTTCAACAAGTCTGCAATATGTCTCGATAGAGTGATTATACGCTATATCCCACCCAGAACACACATTTTACTGTAAAACATACAGGTGGGTGCATGTAAGGTGCAGTATGTATCTGTATAGAGTATATTTCTGTATGCTGTGAAATACAAGTGGACTACTGTAATATGAAGCATTGTAGGAAGTATACAGTATACTGCTTATATACAGTAACTGTACATTGGTGGACATACCTGTTCTCTCTTCGAAACGTTTGAACTATTGAGGACACGGTTGATCTCCCAATATTCGGCTGCACCCTTCGACTCGCCTCAGCCATTGTAAGGCCATGATTGACAACATGGTCTACAATAGTGGCCCTTATGTCATCAGATATGCGCCTATGTCCTCTTCTGCCTCTTCCTCTGTTTTGCCTTCCACCACGCATCCTTGCTCCTCTTCTTCCTCCTCCTCCTCCTCCTCCTCCTCTCGGCTGTTGACCCTGTTTGTTTCCTGGTCCATCCATTATTGGAAAATTGCAACTCTGTGTTGTGGTCTGTCTATATATGCTTGCCAATTGATTCTTCATGAGATGCACCTTTGAGCAATTTAGACAACTGGTTGATTGAACTAACACTTTACATTCCTTCATGAGTGAGGGTCAATTTCACCTGCACCATTCATCAATTCACGTTTTTGTACAAAAGGTCTAATAGAAATGTGTAAAACTATGCTTGACAGTTTATGACAAATAGTTCAACAATTTTGCATGTAATGGCTCATGCAAGGAACTAATGCCTAGATGTTTTGAGGGGTAAGACTATTCAACAGAGAACCATCTACTATATTTTGATCAACATGACATGAGCAATTGAAAATGTGGAAAAAAGCTGACACTTGTACATTATCAATTGCAATATGTACAAAAGAAATTGCAATTTGTTCAAAGGAATAAGAAATTGCTTTAATGATGTGCACAAGTGACTAGATTATTTGGAATTTGTACAAGTAGTATCAAGAATGGCACTTTTGATCTAAGAAATGCACCAAAGCGACTGAGAAAAACTGTAAGCAAAGAGACATGGGCAGAGCTCAATATCTTGCTTGATAAATGAAAGACACTCAGTCCCGTGGGTTCTGGGACCGTGTGAACGGTCTCCTCTGCCTCTGATAGTCGTTTCTTCTTACCCCGTCTTGTGCGGCATCTCGTCGGTGCGCGTGTCCACCGCCACCTCCGCCCTTCCGTCGGTCCAGTCTCTCGTTGAGTAAAAACCTGCCACTGGAAGCCGATGAGGCGCTGGTTGTAGAGTGTTGGTCAGACGGCGGTGGATGGAAGTAAGCGTCATCCCTCCTGCGTCTGTCATGGAGAGGAGGAGCAGGACCTCCTCTGTCAGGGTTTCTCCAGAAGTAGACTTTATCCTCGGCCTTGTCTCTTTTTTTGTTTTAATTTCTTGATTTTAAGTTCCTTTATTTCTGTAGACAACTTGTCCTGGAGCTCTTGGTTAGTTTATCAGTTCATTGAATATGACATCATAATTAACAGCTATTTGTACAGCTGTGTGTTTGTCTTTAATCGTATTATCCATTTCACTAAAATCCTTGTTCAACTGGTCAACAATTATTTCATCAAATCAATAGAGCATTTGTTCAGAATGGCACACCAGCGCTCCCAGAAAGCATCTGTGCGCTGTCCCAATGATGGTTGTTTTTGCCACCTGAGTCCCCGTGGAATAATGCCTTGACGTACATAAATCACTAAGAGTGACTATATGTAGATGCGTTCTCGTCTGGCGCTTAGATAAATATAACAAGATAACAAGATGTTATAAAACTAGTTCTGAGTGTTATAGATGACGGTTCATCCAGTTGTCATATACTCTAATGTCAACTGTTAATGGTATTACATACCAGGCCAGTCATCACCATGTCTTGAGACATCTTAAGACGTCTTATAAAATAGATATACAGTGCATTCAGAAAGTATTCAGACCCCTTGACTTTTTCCACATTTTGTTATGTTACAGCCTTATTTTAAAATGTATTAAGTAAAAAAAATCCCTCATCAATCTAGCCCAAAATAGCCCATAATGACAAAGCAAAAACAATTTTTTAGATTTTTTGCAAATGTATTAAAAATAAAAACAAATATAAGTATGGGCTTTTGTGTGTAGATTGATGAGGACGTTTTTTTATTTCCTCCATTTTAGAATAAGGCTGTAACATAACATGTGGAAAAGGAGAGGGGTCTGAATACTTTCCGAATGCACTGACACTTGATAGAATGTTGTCAAGTTCTGTGTGGTTCTAAATGGTGTTTCAAGACATGGCATTACATAAGATTAATAATACAGCTAGTCTACCAGACCCTGTTGTTCATCTAAGATGAATAATACAGCTAGTCTACCAGGCCCTGTTGTTCATCTAAGATTAATAATACAGCTAGTCTACCAGGCCCTGTTGTTAATCTAAGATGGATAATACAGCTAGCCTACCAGACCCTGTTGTTCATCTAAGATTAATAATACAGCTAGTCTACCAGGCTCTGTTGTTCATCTAAGATTAATAATACAGCTAGTCTACCAGACCCTGTTGTTCATCTAAGATTAATAATACAGCTAGCCTACTAGACCCTGTTGTTCATCTAAAATTAATAATACAGCTAGTCTACCAGACCCTGTTGTTCATCTAAGATGAATAATACAGCTAGTCTACCAGACCCTGTTGTTCATCTAAAATTAATAATACAGCTAGTCTACCAGACTCTGTTGTTCATCTAAGATTAATAATACAGCTAGCCTACCAGACCCTGTTGTTCAACTAAGATTAATAATACAGCTAGCCTACCAGACCCTGTTGTTCATCTAAGATTAATAATACAGCTAGTCTACCAGACCCTGTTGTTCATCTAAGATGAATAATACAGCTGGCCTACCAGACCCTGTTGTTCATCTAAGATGAATAATACAGCTAGTCTACCAGACCCTGTTGTTCATCTAAGATGAATAATACAGCTAGTCTACCAGACCCTGTTGTTCATCTAAGATGAATAATACAGCTAGCCTACCAGACCCTGTTGTTCATCTAAAATTAATAATACAGCTAGTCTACCAGGCCCTGTTGTTAATCTAAGATGAATAATACAGCTAGTCTACCAGGCCCTGTTGTTCATCTAAGATGAATAATACAGCTAGTCTACCAGGCCCTGTTGTTCATCTAAGATGAATAATACAGCTAGCCTACCAGACCATATTGTTCATCTAAGATGGATAATACAGCTAGTCTACCAGGCTCTGTTGTTCATCTAATATGAATAATACATCTAGCCTACCAGGCCCTGTTGTTCATCTAAGATTAATAATACAGCTAGTCTACCAGACCCTGTTGTTCATCTAAGATGGATAATACAGCTAGTCTACCAGGCTCTGTTGTTCATCTAAGATGAATAATACAGCTAGCCTACCAGACCCTGTTGTTCATCTAAGATGAATAATACATCTAGCCTACCAGACCCTGTTGTTCATCTAAGATTAATAATACAGCTAGTCTACCAGACCCTGTTGTTCATCTAAGATGGATAATACAGCTAGTCTACCAGGCTCTGTTGTTCATCTAAGATGAATAATACAGCTAGCCTACCAGACCCTGTTGTTCATCTAAGATGAATAATACATCTAGCCTACCAGACCCTGTTGTTCAACTAAGATGGATAATACAGCTAGTCTACCAGACCCTGTTGTTCATCTAAGATTAATAATACAGCTAGTCTACCAGGCCCTGTTGTTCAGCTAAGATGAATAATACAGCTAGCCTACCAGACCCTGTTGTTCATCTAAGATGGATAATACAGCTAGTCTACCAGGCTCTGTTGTTCATCTAAGATGAATAATACATCTAGCCTACCAGGCCCTGTTGTTCATCTAAGATTAATAATACAGCTAGCCTACCAGACCCTGTTGTTCATCTAAGATGGATAATACAGCTAGTCTACCAGGCTCTGTTGTTCATCTAAGATGAATAATACATCTAGCCTACCAGGCCCTGTTGTTCATCTAAGATTAATAATACAGCTAGTCTACCAGACCCTGTTGTTCATCTAAGAGTTTATTGTAGATGGATAATATTACATTGTATTGTATTGTCTAAACTTCTTCCACAGACCCCTCAGTCAAATGTGTTTCATCTGTTGTTGCTAGTAATATTATTTTTGGATCTGGCCACAGACCCCAGTTTGGGAACCACTGATTTAAAGTGCTGGGCCCTCAATACCCTAGTGACATATTTCTGATTATGTGCTGACATCTACTGATTAAATATTACTTAAAGACTTATATGTATTAGTTTTTTTCCACAGTGATCATGTACATTCAATCATAACACAGTTCAGGGGTGGATGTATCACATAGTTATTGTAAACTTACATTTCATCACAATGAAAGGTTCAGAGGTCAGGTAAATTCCTAGTCAACAGGTACATTGAAATAGCAAGGTGTGTTTACATCATTCACACTTCTTACAGGTTCTTTCAAGGCTGCACATTCATCAGGTCAACAGGTAAGCAGGTCAGCAGGTCATCAGGTCAACAGGCCATCAGAAGGAGAAAAATCAAGGCCGAGACGGTTAAAACTATCATTTTGATATCATGGATGGTCAGTCCTTGCATCCATAGCTCAGCCTATACATTTGAGAGTGGTTACATTTCTCCAGCCCTATCCCTCAATTGTTTACCAAACAAGTGACGGGGTGACCGCCATAGAGATCCTATTAAATAGAACAATATCCTATTGCTCTAATTCCTAACGCTATTGTGACCGCTTTGTTGTTTAATGAATCCTAGATTGCCCCTTTCAAGTCTCACATGATAATGAAGTATACTTTTAACATCTCTGTTCCAACAATATACAGGTATCTTCCAAATTCAGTGGAAGGACAAAACACAGTAAAAAGTAGCAGGTTATTGGTACAGAGATCAAACAGCGCATTAGGAAAGTATTTAGACCCCTTCCCTTTTTCTACATTTTGTTACGTTACAGCCTTATTATAAAAATGATTAAATAAATTGTTTTCCTCATCAATCTTCACACAAAACCCAATGATGACAAAGCGAAAACAGGTTTTTCGAAATGTTTGCTAATTTATTCAAATTAAAAACAGAAATAACTTATTGACATAAGTATTCAGACCCTTTGCTATGAGACTCGAAATTGAGCTCAGGTGCATCCTGTTTCCACTGATCATCCTTGAGATGTTTCTCCATCTTAGAGTCCCCGTGTGGTAAATTCAATTGATTGGACATGATTTGGAAAGATACACACCTGTCTATATAAGGTCCCACAATTGACAGTGCATGTCAGTGCAAAAACCAGGCCATTAGGTCGGAGGAAATGTCCGAAGAGCTCCGAGACAGGATTGTGTCGAGGCACAGATGTGGGGAAAAGTACCAAAAAATGTCTGCAGCATTAAAGGTCCCCAAGAACACAGTGGCCTCCATCATTCTTAAATGAAAGAAGTTTGGAACCACCAAGACTCTTCCAAGAGCTGGCCACCCAGCCAAACTCCACCCAGCCAAACTGAGCAATTGGGGGAGAAGGGCTTTGGCCATGAAGGTGACCAAGACAGAGCTCCAGAGATCCTCTGTGGAGATGGGAGAACCTTCCAGAAAGACAACCACCTCATTAAAACTCCTCAGCCCGCTTGGAGTTTGCCAAAAGGCACATAAAGGACATAAAGGAAACAAGATTCTCCTGTCTGATGAAATCAAGATTGAACTCTTTGGCCTGAATGCCAAGCGTCACGTCTGGAGGAAACCTGGCACCATCCCAACGGTGAAGCATGGTGGTGGCAGCATCATGCTGTGGGGATGTTTTTCAGCGGCATGGACTGGGAGACTAGTCAGGATCGAGAGAAAGATGAAACCTGCTCCACAGCGCTCTGAACGTCAGACAGGGGTGAAGGTTCACCTTCTAACAGGACATTGACCCCAAGCACACAGCCAAGACAACGCAGGAGTGGCTTCGGGACAAGTCTCTGAATGTCCTTGAGTGCCCCATACAGAGCCCGGACTTGAACACGATCGAATATCTCTAGAGAGTTTTATTTATTTCATCTTTATTTAACCAGGTAGGCTAGTTGAGAACAAGTTCTCATTTGCAACTGCGACCTGGCCAAGATAAAGCAAAGCAGTTCGACACATACAACAACACAGAGTTACACATGGAATAAACAAACATACAGTCAATAATACAGTAGAAAAAGTCTATATACTTTTTTATATATACAGAGTCCTGAAAATAGCTGTGCAGCGACGCTCCCCATCCAACCTGACAGAGCTTGAGAGGATCTGCAGAGAGGAATGGGAGAAACTCCTCAAATACATGTGTACCAAGCTTGTAGCATCATACCGAAGAAGACTCGAGGCTGTAATGACTGCCAAAGGTCTTCAACAAAGTACTGAGGAAAGGGTCTGAATACTTATGTAAATGTGATATTTCCGGGTTTTTTTATACATTTGACAATTTCTACAAACCTGTTTTTGCGTCGACATTATGGGGTAGTGTGTTTAAATTGATGATGGAAAAAAACTATTTAATCAATTTTAGAATAAGGCTGTAAGGTTACAAAATGTGTAAAAAGTCAAGGGGTCTGAATTCTTTCCTGAATGCACCGTAAATACTTGTGTTCCAGTTGAAAAGATGACTGACGTAAAAAGGACGTTTTCCTTTGATGGCTCGATCAAATCAAATTTTATTTGTCACATGTGCCAAATACAACAGGTGCAGATCTTACAGTGAGAGGCTTACTTACAAGCCTTTAACCAACAATGCAGTTTTAAGAAAATAGAGTTAGGAAAATATTTACTAAATAAAGTTTAAAAAAGAGAAAGCAACAGAAAATGACAATAACAAGGCTATATACAGGGGGTACTGGTACCGAGTCAATGTGGAGGCTATATACAGGGGGTACTGGTACCGAGTCAATGTGCGGGGGTACAGGTTAGTCGAGGTAACTTGTACAGCGAGTAGCAGCAGTGTAAAAACAAAGTGTGTGTGGGGGGGGGGGGGTCAATATAAACAGTCCGGGTGGCCATTTAGTTAATTGTTCTGCAGTCTTATGGCTTGGGGGTAGAAGCTGTTAAGGAGCCTTTTGGACCTATAGCTGGCGCTCCGGTACCACTTGCGGTGGGGTAGCAGAGAGAACAGTCTATGACTTGGGCCTTCCTCTGACAGCGCCTAGTATAGAGGTCCTGGATGGCAAGAAGCTTGGCCCCAGTGATGTACTTGGCCGTATGCACTACCCTCTGTAGAACCTTACGGTCGGATACCGAGCAGTTGCCATACCAGAGGTGTTGTAACCACTCAGGATGCTCTCGATGGTGCAGCTGTAGAACTTTTTGAGGATCTGGGGACCCATGCCAAATCTTTTCACTCTCCCGAGGGGGAAAAGGTGTGGTTGAGCCCTCTTCACGACTGTCTTGGTGTGTTTGGACCATGATAGTTTGTGGTGATGTGGACACCAAGGAACTTGAAGCTCTCGACCCGCTCCACTACAGCCCTGTCGATGTGAATGGGGGCGTGTTCGGCCCTCCTTTTCCTGTAGTCCACAATCATCTCCTTCGTCTTGATACATTTTTTTTCAAAGATTCCATCTACGGTGGCCTAATGAGGTCAAGTCTTCCCTCTCAAATACACAACAGTGATGGGTAGGTGGAACTAATACCATATTAGTGCTGATTGGTACAACTATCTGATTCTACAATTTATAGAGCGTAAGGCTGAACTAGGGGTTAATTTGGGATTTGCCACAAATCTGGGAAAATATGGCTCTATGGTATAATAATACCACATACTAGCAAATACAAAGAGTTTTGTATAAAACAACTTCACAACATGTTGATGAATCTAGACACACGTTGATGAATGAAGCCCTGAGGTTTACTCTGCTGGTATTATTCATGTCCACTAGGTGGTGTAATGTCCCACAGTTTCTGTACAAGGTCTAGAACTGATGTAACCCAATGACTGTATGATGTGACATCAGAGGCCCACCTTTCTGTCCTTCTGCTCTCATGTCTGGTGATGCGCTTCCTGTTTCAACTTGTTCTGCTGGTGCTGGCTCTTCTCAGTGAAGTAGACAGTCTATCTCTGGAGAGTGCTGTGGTTCTGGACAGGAGAGTGCTGTGGTTCTGGACAGGAGAGTGCTGTGGTTCTGGTAAGGAGAGTGCTGTGGTTCTGGTCAGGAGAGTGCTGTGGTTCTGGATAGGAGAGTGCTGTGGTTCTGGTGAGGAGAGTGCTGTGGTTCTTCTCTCCCTGGTGAAGTGTTCACTGAGTTGTAAGCTCTTGGAACAATGACCTGTTTGGAGATGAAACATTACAACATTTAAATGATTAAAATGATTGTTATTTAAAACTATTGTCTAGTATAATGCATAGATGAATGAATGACAGAGCAGGTACCTATTCTAGTGAATGTTGTTCTTTAGGGATTTTCTGTCTTCTGGTATGTTTGATGTATCCAACACCAAGTAACACAGCAACTAGGAGTAATATACCAGTAACACTACCCACAATGGTGCCAACTGGTAACACTGAGGCTACCACATCACCACTACCTGAGGACACACACACACACACACACACACACACACACACACACACACACACGAGATTAAGAACAGTGTTCATACAATGATAGTTTGATACAGGCAGAATTATTCCATTCTTAACTAGGGAAGAATTACAATAATGATACCAAAACTTTGACTTAACTTGAATTCATATGATATTATTAGTAGGTTATTAAACAGTGATAGAGGTATACAGTGAAGGTGGAGGCTAAATGGTACTTACAGTCCTCCATGGGTTGAGAGATGGTCTGTGTGCTGATGTGGTTGCTGCTGGTGCATTGGATCCTTCCAGTCAATACGGAGATGGTCATGTTACCACCGGTTAGTGACGGAGACTGTTGTGACAGTGTACACTGACTGCTGTCACAGACAGACAACATCCAGCCATCTTTAACTGAACAGTTCACTGTGACGTCCCAGAGTCCCAGACTTGTGTTGAAGAGAGATGTGACATCCATGACTGGTTTGGTAACATGATCTATAAGAGACAGTTTTTAGAACCAAAGAAGAGACAGATAATTATTAGTCCTACATTCATTATTGAACCTGATCAGACACATTAAATGTAAAGCACATTACCAGAACTGAAGCATTAGATAACTCACCCTCCACTAACAGTCTATATGTAGTCGTTGATTCTTTCCAACTTTTCCGGTAGTTTACCATGTAAATTCCACTGTCTGTGTTCAACAGATTCTTAATACACAGAGAATGGTTCACAGAGTTATAATCCACCTTCTCCTTGTATTTAGGAGAGATCTCTTTATATCCAACTATAACATCCCCGTTGAACCTCCATTGAAGTCCTTTGATCATCTCAGGAAATTCTGCAACATCCAGACATATTGAACCCCCCTTCAACCCATACTGGTCCACTGAAGGTTCTGCCCTGATTCCTAATGAGAGAGGAACAAGATCACATTTACCATTTCACTGACAGTCATTAATGTACATCTTAAATCAGTAAATCATTTGCTGCCTAAAATCAAACTTTTCCATTTACCCATGTTATGTGAATAAAGTATATTTCTAGAGTTCAAGTCCAAAATCAAAGTCTACACAATATAAATAATATAATGAATGTTACCTGTGTTGATACTTAGCAATAGAATGAGAAGAAATACAAGAATATTCATATTCCTTTTGGAAATGAGAGATGAAATATGCCTTCTGTCAGAGTGCTGTCGCCTAATAATACAGTGATGAAACAAACGCTCCTTACCAAACTATAGCGAACGGAGATCCCGCCCTTAGACCTGTAACTGCATGTTCATGTGTTAGTCGGAACTAGGAAATATGGAAATGTCCGACATGCTATTTGGCATAATTACAACCAGATTTCAAGTCGGAAATATCAGAGTTTCCTAGTTCTGATTGGGACATGAACGGGGCATCATTCTGTTCTTGCGGAGGGGGCAGGCTTCCGTGTAGAAGTATTCCATCCCACGTGACAATGACTAGCTCTACTGCACTTTAACTGACGCCAATCCCCGACAGACAATTCCAGTAGACTAAATTGGGTACAGCACCGTATGGCGACTAGCTCAACACCAACCATTTAAAATAGGCAACTAAAATAATTTCAATCCAAATTTAAACGCAGTTAGCCTTTTAGTGAATAAATGTGAAAAGCACATTGTTTATACATTTCCTTCTTCTATTTTGGATGGTCTGCCAGCCCTCACCGGCACCCTGGGTGATCCAGGAGAAGACAAGGGAGCTTCAGTGGACCCTCCTGATGGGCTAGCAGGACATAAAGGAGGAGGAGGAGGAGTGGTATGGGGACGGGGTAGTTCTAGGGCAGTGGTTCTTAACCTTGTTGGAGGTACTGACCCCCACCAGTTTCATATGCGCATTCACCGAACCCTTCTTAATTGGAAAAATAAAATTCAAAACATAGGTATATATTTTACTGGTGCACAAAATGAACCGTGCATCAACATCAGTGTTCAAAGAACAAAACCATTAAAACATGATTTTCACACAAAAACAAAAACATAATAATGAATATTTACTGCAAATCAGTGTGACTTCTGCTGTTGCCTGTGGTCTCGTCGAGTTGAAGGCTGAATTTTGCCGGGCTTGAAATCAGATCTGCAACTACTTGAGCCAAGATGTCTTTGCTCATGTCCTCTATTCTGTCGCTAATGGTGTCATTTGAAAGAGGAATTTGGGATAACTTAACTTCAGCCGCTTTTCCCAGCATGATATTCGCCATCTTCAACACAGCTGGTTTTATGAGTGTTTCACCAATGGTGTGTGGTTTGCCCTGCTTTGCGATCAGGTAAGCAACTTCGTACGATGCTGTGAGGATCGGTTTGTTGATGGGTACAAAGCCGAGAACAGGCAGAGTAGCCTTTTCATCGAATCTGGCTCTCTTCACCTTGAATTCAGCGAGCGTTGTGTTCTTGTATTGTCCATCTCCATGCAGCTTAAGGAAGTGTTCTCTTAGTTTTGCCGGTGCTAGACTAGAATTGCTCAACTTGGCATTGCAAATCATGCAGTTAGGACGCTGACTCTCATCACGTTCCGTTATACATGTGAATCCATATTGTACATATTCGTCCGACCACTTTCTTTTTTTGCTCGACATAGTTAGTATGAAGGGATTAAAATATTAAGAAAGAAATCACACGACGTACCATCACGACAGTCACAATTCCCTGCAGCACAGATAGGCCAAGCGATGTTGCGTGATCACCTGCAGCCAATGATGGCCAAGCGGGGCGTGTCATCACGAATCATATGAGTCGGGTGTGTGTCTTGACCTCCGCCGAACCCCTGAGACTGACTCACCGAACCCCTGGGGTTCGATCGAACCCAGGTTAAGAACCACTGTTCTAGGGTGTTTGGACATCGGCGTTGGGATGGAGTTGATTGTGGTTCTAGATGATTGTGGTTCTGGATGATTGTGGTTCTAGATGATTGTGGTTCTGGATTGTTTGTGCATTCTTAAAGGAATTTGCTCTTTATTTATTATGTTATTTTTATTATGAACAATTAAACAAAAACATAAATATACAAAACAAGAGTACATAAACTAACAGACAGGGGTATTACATGTCAAGATACATTTTCAATATGTCGAGTTTTATGGTACTTTTTTGTTTTTACACTTTTACTGATAATTTCAAAAATGATGGTTCAACTCTGAAACAATGTGAAGAAGGGTTTGTTCTCCACCACCTTCATTTCATGGATAAATAAACTTCCATGAAAAGGAATATGAAAATGTCAATGCAAATATGGCCAAACTTCACTATCTATCTCGCTATCCAACAACTGTAACAATGTATTTGAGACAACAAGTGGTCATTATGCAAATTAATTTGTTTTCAATAAACATTGGAGACAAAATATTTATTTATTTATTTATTTCACCTTTATTTAACCAGGTAGGCAAGTTGAGAACAAGTTCTCATTTACAATTGCGACCTGGCCAAGATAAAGCAAAGTAGTTCGACAACATACAACAACACAGAGTTACACATGGAGTAAAACAAATATACTGTTGAGCTGAATATCAGGAGTGAGTCAAAGAACTACACTTCCCAGAGTGCACCAGCAGCAGCAAACCGGCTGCTTGTCACCTGATCAATAATTTTCACTGATTTGGAGCACCTGTGAAGGCATGGAGGGCGTCATTCAGAAGAACAAACTTCAGAGGGAAAACTCCAAGTTCACTCACAGGTTCAGTCCAAAGACGGCAATGGTAAAAGGCTTAAATTATTAATTCATCTTAGTTATTTAGAATGTTATTTAAATGTTTAAACTAATTTAAGTTCCTTAAAATGTTTAATTAAGATGGTAACTTTTTGTTCTGTCTTTAAAGGTTTACAACCTAATTTACTGGCTAATTTACTGGCTAAATTACTGCACAGACCAATCAACTGAAGGCAAACTAAAAATAAAAAAGATTGAGTTGGAAAATTGAGTTGTCCCTGTGTCCTTTGGATGGTGAACAAGAGGAGGACTTGACATATACAGTCAATAATACAGTAGAAAAATAAGTCTATGTACAATGTGAGCAAATGAGGTGAGATAAGGGAGGTAAAGGCAAAAAAGTACATGGTGGCAAAGTAAATACAATATAGCAAGTAAAACACTGGAATGGTAGATTTGTAGTGGAAGAAAGTGCAAAGTAGAAATAGAGATAATGGGGTGCAAAGGAGCAAAATAAAATAAATACAATAAATACAGTAGGGGACGAGGTAGTTGTTTGGGCTAAATTATAAATGGGCTATGTACAGGTGCAGTGATCTGTGAGCTGCTCTGACAGCTGGTGCTTAAAGCTAGTGAGGGAGATAAGTGTTTCCAGTTTCAGAGATTTTTGTAGTTCGTTCCAGTCATTGGCAGCAGAGAACTGGAAAGAGAGACGGCCAAAGGAGGAATTGGCTTTGGGGGTGACCAGAGAGATAAACCTGCTGGAGCGCGTGCTACAGGTGGGTGCTGCTATGGTGACCAGTGAGCGGAGATAAGGGGGGACTTTACCTAGCAGGGTCTTGTAGATGACCTGGAGCCAGGGGTTTGGCGACGATTATGAAGCGGAGGCCAGCCAACGAGAGCGTACAGGTCGCAGTGGTGGGTAGTATATGGGGCTTTGGTGACAAAACGGATGGCACTGTGATAGACTGCATCCAGTTTGTTGAGTAGGGTATTGGAGGCTATTTTGTAAATGACATTGCCGAAGTCGAGGATCGGTAGGATGGTTAGTTTTACGAGGGTATGTTTGGCAGCATGAGTGAAGGATGCTTTGTTGCGAAATAGGAAGCCAATTCTTGATTTAACTTTGGATTGGAGATGTTTGATGTGAGTCTGGAAGGAGAGTTTACGGTCTAACCAGACACCTAGGTATTTGTAGTTGTCCATGTATTCTAAGTCAGAACCATCCAGAGTAGTGATGCAGGACAGGCGGGCAGGTGCGGGCAGCGATCGGTTGAAGAGCATGCATTTAGTTTTACTTGTGTTTAGGAGCAGTTGGAGGCCACGGAAGGAGAGTTGTATGGCATTGAAGCTCGTCTGGAGGGTTGTTAACACAGTGTCCAAAGAAGGGCCAGAAGTATACAGAATGGTGTCGTCTGCGTAGAGGTGGATCAGAGACTCACCAGCAGCAAGAGCGACATCATTGATGTATACAGAGAAAAGAGTTGGCCCAAGAATTGAACCCTGTGGCACCCCCATAGAGACTACCAGAGGTCCGGACAACAGGCCCTCCGATTTGACACACTGAACTCTATCAGAGAAGTAGTTGGTGAACCAGGCGATGCAATCATTAGAGAAACCAAGGCTATTGAGTCTGCCGATGAGGATGTGATGATTGACAGAGTCGAAAGCTTTGGCCAGGTCAATGAAAACGGCAGGACAGTATTGTTTCTTATCGATGGCGGTTACGATATCGTTTAGGACCTTGAGCGTGGCTGAGGTGCACCCATGACCAGCTCTGAAACCAGATTGCATAGCGGAGAAGGTGCGGTGGGATTCGAAATGGTCGGTAATCTGTTTGTTGACTTGGCTTTCTAAGACCTTAGAAAGGCAGGGTAGGATGGCTATAGGTCTATAGCAATTTGGGTCAAGAGTGTCCCCTCCTTTGAAGAGAGGGATGACAGCAGCTGCTTTCCAATCTATGGGAATCTCAGACGACACGGAAGAGAGGTTGAACAGGCTAGTAATAGGGGTTGCAATAATTTCGGCAGATAATTTTAGAAAGAAAGGGTCCAGATTGTCTAGCCCGGCTGATTTGTAGGGGTCCAGATTTTGCAGCTCTTTCAGAACATCAGCTGAATGGATTTGGGAGAAGGAGAAATGGGGAAGGCTTAGGCGAGTAGCTGTGGGGGGTGCAGTGCTGTTGACTGCAGTAGGGGTAGCCAGGTGGAAAGCATGGCCAGCCGTAGAAAAATGCTTATTGAAATTCTCAATTATAGTGGGTTTATCGGTGGTGACAGAGTTTCCTATCCTCAGTGCAGTGGGCAGTTGGGAGAAGGTGTTCTTATTCTCCATGGACTTTACAATGTCCCAGAACTTTTTTGAATTTGTGTTGCAGGAAGCAAATTTCTACTTGAAAAAGCTAGCCTTAGCTTTTCTAACTGCCTGTGTATATTGGTTTCTAACATCCCTGAAAAGTTGTATATCACGGGGGCTGTTTGATGCTAATGCAGAACGCCATAGGATGTTTTTGTGTTGGTTAAGGGCAGTCAGGTCTGGGGAGAACCAAGGGCTATATCTGTTCCTGGTTCTAAATTTCTTGAATGGTGCATGCTTATTTAAGATGGTGAGGAAGGCATTTAAAAAAAAATAACCAGGCATCCTCTACTGACGGGATGAGGTCAATATCCTTCCAGGATACCAGGGCCAGGTCGATTAGAAAGGCTTGCTCGCTGAAATGTTTCAGGGAGCGTTTGACAGTGATGAGTGGAGGTCGTTTGACCGCTGACCCATTACGGATGCAGGCAATGAGGCAGTGATCGCTGAGATCTTGGTTGAAAATAGCAGAGGTGTATTTAGAGGGCAAATTGGTTAGGATGATATCTATGAGGGTGCCAGTGTTTACGGCTTTGGGGTGGTACCTGGTGGGTTCAATAATAATTTGTGTGAGATTAAGGGCGTCAAGCTTGGATTGTAGGATGGCTGGGGTGTTAAGCATGTCCCAGTTTAGATCACCTAGTAACATGAGCTCTGAAGATAGATGGGGGGCAATCAGTTCACAAATGGTGTCCAGAGCACAGCTGGGGGCTGAGGGTGGTCTATAGCAGGCGGCAACGGTGAGAGACTTGTTTTTAGAGAGATGGATTTTTAAATGTAGAAGTTCAAATTGTTTGGGTACAGACCTAGATAGTAGGACAAACTCTGCAGGCTATCTCCGCAGTAGATTACAACACCGCCCCCTTTGGTCGTTCTGTCTTGTCTGAAAACGTTGTAGTTAGGGATGAAGATTTCAGAGTTTTTGGTGGACTTCCTAAGCCAGGATTCAGACACGGCTAGGACATCCGGGTTGGCAGAGTGTGCTAAAGAAGTGAATAAAACAAACTTAGGGAGGAGGCTTCTAATGTTAACATGCATGAAACCAAGGCTATTATGGTTACAGAAGTCATCAAAAGAGAGCGCCTGGGGAGTAGGAGTGGAGCTAGGCACTGCAGGGCCTGGATTCACCTCTACATCACCAGAGGAACAGAGAAGGATGAGGATAAGGGTATGGCTAAAAGCTATAAGAATTGGTCGTCTGTGACGTCCGGAATAGAGAGAAAAAGGAGCAGGTTTCTGGGGGCGATAAAATAGCTTCATGGTATAATGTACAGACAAAGGTATGGTAGGATGTGAGTACAGTGGAGGTAAACCTAGGCATTTAGTGATGATGAGAGAGATATTGTCTCTAGAAACATCATTGAAACCAGAAGATGTCATAGCATGTGTGGGTGGAGGAACTGAGAGGTTGGATAAGGTATAATGAGCAGGGCTAGACTCTCTACAGTGAAATAAGCGAAAATAAACACTAACCAGAACAGCAATGGGCAAGGCATATTGACATTAAGGAGAGGCATGCTTATCCGAGTGATCAAAGGGTCCAGTGAGAGTTAGATAGCTAGCTGAGCCATAGGTAGCAAGCTGGTAGAAGATGGAGGGAGGTCTGTTTTTAGCTACCTCGTGCGATTCCGTCTGTAGATTAGTGGGGTTCCGTGTGGTAGGGGGGACCAGTCCAATTGGCAAAATAGTTAGTTATAGTGGCCCAAGAAAATTGTCCGATAGACCTATTCAGATAGCAGCCGATAAGACAGCTAACGATTAGCGGGCCGCAGATGGGCATTCGGGTTACGTCGCGACGGAGGGGTCAGTTGGATAACTCCCTCGGGCAGATAACGTCGGTGGTCCAGTCATGAAGGCCCGATGGGGCTCTGCATCGGCAGTAAAACGGGTCCGGATAGGTGATTGTAGCCCAGGAGAGGCTGATGGAACTCTTCAGCTGGCTAGCTCCAGAATTTATGTTAACTCCGGAACCGACGTTGCCAATAGTCACTCAGGTAGCAGCTAGCTAGCTGCAAGATCCAGGTGTAAATGTCCAGAGCCTGCGGTAGAAATCCGGGGATATGGAGAGAGAATAGGTCCGGTAAGCTCTGGTCTGAGTCGCGCTGTACAAAAACTGGCGATAGCTTTTCGAGCTAATGGATAGCTGAGGACCGCTAACCGTGGCTAGCTGAACTCCAACATTAGCCAGTGAACTGGCTAACCTCTGGCTAGCTTCTGTTGTGGATTTCAGATTTGAGGTAAATAATACTTTTATTTTTTAAATTGGTGAGGCGGGTTGCAGGAGTGTTTTGAGGTGAGGAGTTGAGGAGTTTTTAGAAAAAAAATATGTAAAAAGATATGCAAAGAAAATATGTAAATATATATATATATATATATATATATATATATATATATATATATATATATATATACACACACACGGGACACGACAAGAGGAAGACAAAGGCCGTCTGAACTGCTACGCCATCTTGGGAATTAATATATATAATTAATATAGCTTACATGTGGTCAACAATCTAAGCCAACCTCATCTGTTTTGCAAAATAGTTGCATGCATGTTGATTGTGTTGCTAAAGCCACAGAGAGAGTACATAGGTATTGTAGTTAGTGACGGGTAAGACAGTTGAATGTTAATCATGTTTAAATTGAGTAAACTACCACATACAGACTAAAAGTCCTAGGTGAGTTTTGTGCATTTTTTGTGCTGGTAGTCTTTTTGTTTCTTTAATACAAATGTAGTCTCTAGACCCCTCATGAATGTAGGAATCTCTTTCCCAACTCCATTGGTGCTTATAGATCATGTTCCCAAACCAGTCATGGATGTCACATCTCTCTTCAACACAAGTGTGGGACTCTGTGACGTCACAGGGAACTGTTCAGTTAAAGATGGCTGAGTTAGTTTTTATTCGTTTTATTTTTTTGTTTCGTTTTTACATTTACATCCCACCCTGAATGTAAACCAGGGCGGAACTCAGCATGCGCGATTCATTTGCAGTCTGGACGTGGAGGGGTGAACATCTCCTGCTCTGACTGCTGCGACTGCTGCGAGAGGACCGGGCCGCCTGGGAGCGCTTTGGGACGGTGTGGGGCCCACGGCAGCACCTGCTGCTCGTTGAGAAGAGTAAGAACGATACGTGCTTTCACATCAGTCTCCAATAACACCAGAAAAAGTCGCTAGATTTGTCGCTAGTCGCTTTTTTGAAAAAGTGTCGCTAGAGGGGTCTGAATACTCGCTAAATATAGCGACAAAGTCCGACTTGCTAACTGGTATACTGTCCTTCAACCAGTTAGCAAGTCTCACATTTCGGTGTTTCCTAGTTCCGACAAGCACAGGCTCTCTGACGTCTTACATTGAAATCGGACGGGATCTCCATTCTCTAATGTTCGGTAAATAGCGTTTCATCACTGCATTATTAGGCGACAGCACTCTGACAGAAGAAGACAGATTTTATCTCTCATTTCCAAAAGGAATATGAATATTCTGGGGTTTCTTCTCATTCTATAGCTAGGTATCAACACAGGTAACATTAATTATATTACTTATACTGTGTGGACCACAGAGCCCACAATTTCCAAGATTTGTGTCCAATCCCAAATGAACCTCTGGCTCAGGTCTACACCACATTGATTGTAGAATCAGATAGGTGTACTAGTCAGCAGTAATATGGTATTAGTTCCACCTACCCATCAATGTTGTGTATATGAGAGGGCAAACTTGACCACATTAGGCCACCGTAGATTTATATATATGTAGTAGAGTGATGTTGTTCCCCTAAATTATGCACCAAGTTGCACACAAGGACAGTTCAAGTAGGCCAGGTCAAGAGGGGATGTTAATAAGGGGATGTTAATAAGTTAATAATAATAATAATTCAATGCGTTTTCTTTATTTAATTACAGCTGCATAGTTAATGTTATTATTCGGTGTACAATTTTTTTGGGCATATCTATATTGTAAATACACCTAATTGTAAAAGTTTTGTATATTTTGGTTTGGTCCGTACTTGCGTACCCTCTTATTGTTCTCTTTTGCCGGACCTTCAACTAGCAAGGTGCCGAGAGCTGTGACTGCACCGAGGGCTAACATATTGTGTGTTGTCTCTTCGTGTGCAGGTCGAATAAAAATGATTCAACCATCAGAATTCCAGTTGTGGCAGTGTCCTAAATAAAAGTACACAACGCAGAACAAACCACCATATATATATATATTTTACCTTTATTTAACTAGGCAAGTCAGTTAAGAACAAATTGTTATTAACAATGACGGCATAGGAACAGGGTTAACTGTCTTGTTCAGGGGCAGAATGACAGATTTTTACCTTGTCAGCTCGGGGATTCAATCTAGCGACCTTTTGGTTACTGGCCCATCGCTCTAACCACTAGGCTGCCTGTCGCCACGTAGATGGATTCTTTGACACATTTTATCTATCAAGCCATCAAAGAAATACATTCTGTTTATCAGTCATCTTTTTAACTGGAACACAAGTATTTATAATCTCTGTAACAATAACCTGCTACTTTCTACTGTGCCTTGTCCTTCCTCTGAGTTTGGACACTACGTGACCAAAAGTATGTGGACACCTGCTTGTCGAACATAACATTCCAAACTCATGGGCATTAATATGGACTTGGTCCCCCCTTTGCTGTTATAACAGCCGGCACTCTTCTGGGAAGGCTTTCCACTAGATGACGGAACATTTCTGTTCACAAGGGCATTAGTGAAGTCGGGCACTGATGTTGGGCGATTAGGCCTGGCTCGCAGGTGTTCGATGGGGTTGACGTCAGTGTTCTGTGCAAGCCAGTCAAGTTCTTCCACACCGATCTTGACAACCATTTCTGTATGGACCTCGCTTTGTGCACGGGGGCATTGTCATGCTGAAAAAGGAGAGGGCCTTCCCCAAACTGTTGCCATAAATTTGGAAACACAGAATCGTCTAGAATGTCATTGTATGGTGTAGCGTTAAGATTTCCCTTAACTGGACCTAAGGGGCCTAGCCCAAACCATGAAAAACAGCACCAGACCATTATTCCTCCTCCACCTGACTTATTGGAAAGATGGCATGCTAAACTCTAAACATCATTAAGGCCATTTTACTGTCATGTTTGTCTATGGAGATTGCATGGCGGTGTGCTCGATTTTATAGACCTGTTAGCAACGGTGTGGCTGAAATAGCCGAATCCACTAATTTGAAGGGGTGTCCACATACGTTTGTATATATAGTGTATCACAAAACAACAAAGCGGTCACCATAGTGTCAGGAATTAGAACAATGGGATATAGTTCTATTTCATAATAATAATAATGGTGCTTTTCATTACAGTCAGAATATCAAAGCGCTTGTGAAGGAAAAGAAACAACAAGAAGTCATTTAAAAAGCAATATAGGCTACAACAGTAGCTAGATCATCTAGATCAAGTGTGTTTGAATGTTTCCTGAAACCTCCAGCAGATGGACAGTCGCGGTCATGAGAGGATCTGGAGGCTCATGGCTAGATGGTCAGCAGAGGTTCTGGACGGAGGTGCTGGTCAGGTCAGCAGGTCCAAGGGCAGGCAGGCAGGTAGGCAGGAAGCTCAATCCTCCACCCTGATGAGGATCCTGAATAGGATCTCTATGGCGTTCACACAGTCACTTGTTTGGTAAACAATTGAGGGATAGGGCTGGAGAAATGTTACCACTCTCAAATGTATAGGCTGAGCTATGGATGCAAGGACTGACCATCCATGATATCAAAATGATAGTTTTAATCATGTTTTGAAGGTATGCAGTGCTTGTTTGCAATTACATTGTTTACCAACAATGGAGTACAGCAGCTTATATTTTGGGGTGTGATGGGGTAGTTACATTAACCTCATGAGGTATCAACCTGCACTTGCGCTTTTTTGTGTCTCGGCCTTCTCGATTATTCTCCTTTTAATGACCTGTTGACCTGTGACCTGTTGAATGTGCAGCCTTGAAGGAACCTGTAAGAAGTGTGAATGATGTAAACACACCTTGCTATTTCAATGTACCTGTTGACTAGGAATTTACCTGACCTCTGAACCTTTCATTGTGATGAAATGTAAGTTTACAATAACTATGTGATACATCCACCCCTGAACTGTGTTATGATTGAATGTACATGAAAACTGTGAAATAAATAAATGCATATAAATCTTTAAAAGTAATATTTAACCACTAGATGTCAACACATATTCAGAAATATGTCAGTAGGGTAAGAAGGGCCCAGTGCTTTAAATCAGTTGTTCCCAAATAAGTATGGGAACCAATAAGTATTCAACTATTTTTTTCATGATAAGCCAAAATACATTCAGGAGTAAAGGTTAGGGGAAGGGTTAGCTAACATGCTAAGTAGTTGTAAAGTAGCAAGTAGTTGCAAAATAGTTAATTAGCTAAAATGCTAATGTTATCCATGATGAGATTCAAACACAACCTTTGGTTTGCTAGATGTTTGAGTTATACACCCAACCATCTTCCCTCCTATAATTTCTGTTTTAAGTAATTTATCTGTGATTGAAATGCTCTGTGTACAAAATCGTGTACCGCACACAAAAAAATATACTTTTTCATGTACCTGTCACAAATTTCCAAGAAGCAATTTGTGTCTATTTCACAATATGTGATACTGGGTTGCAACACCCTCTGGGTCATTTACATTTTTCAGAGGGAGAGCAGTTTCTAACTGTTCACCTTCCTTTTGTCTCACATGTTCACATCTACACTGATAAAGATATAGTTTTAGAATGAACAAATAAATGGAGAATAACATCCATTTATTGTGTGTAATTGTGTTTGTGTGTGTTCACATTTGTGTTAAGGCAATTTCTTTGGATTGGTTTTGTCCAAATTTGACTCAGCAGTTTCTGTTTCGATGTGCTACATGCATGCAATTTAACATTGCCAAGGAACACCTCTGAAACCAGGGCATTTCCCTACGTCAAGAGGACCATTTGTCCATCTTGCCATGGATTTTATAGATCTTGCAGGAAGAAAAGAAAGGAAAAGGTCCTGTTTAGTTCTTACTGACAGGTTCACCAGGTGGGTGGAGGCATTTCCCACCACACACTGTGATGCTGAGACAGTAGCAAAGCTACTAGTGAGGGAGATAATACCTAGATGTGGTGTTCCTGAGGTTTTATCTGCAGACAATGGTACCCACTTCACTGGGGATGTAGTGAAGCAGGTAGCCATAAAGATGGGAGTGGACCATTCTGCACTAACTGTCATTTTCACTCAGACATTTGGGACAACACAAATAAATAAGCATAACATTTAAAACATAAATATAAAAATACATACAAAAACAAGACTCATAAATATAAAAAAGAAGTAACAAAAGACAAATAGAAACAAATTTTAGTACATAAATACAAATAAAAAAAGATAATTGAATTATTACACTATACCCTATTGCTAACAAAAAACACACAAATAAAACTAAATTGCACAAATCCTATATCACACAAATACACATAGAATAACACATTTATAAAGAAGAGAACCTGCTTATTACACTATTGCACTTCAAACAAGAAACACACAAACTAAATGACACAACTGTCATCTAAACCCTGACCTTTCTTCCCTTCCTTGATGCAAAGTCATCAATTACATCATCATAAGAAATCTGCCCAGCAATTATTCTTAACGATTTTGCACAAACTAGAAAAAAATGCAACAATACTGTGAAACTATATATTCACAGTATTATGAATGAATTGGGGTTTATTTGGAAGCATTTCGTAGTGTGACTGATTTTACTAATTGCATTAGTACTGTACAAAGTTAGAGGTGTGCTATTTGATAGATTCCCCTGCTCCCCCTACCTCAGGCTTCCAGTGGGGAGACCTGAGGTCAACCTAACCCTGCTCCCCCTACCTCAGGCTTCCAGTGGGGAGACCTGAGGTCAACCTAACCCTGCTCCCCCTACCTCAGGCTTCCAGTGGGGAGACCTGAGGTCAACCTAACCCTGCTCCCCCTACCTCAGGCTTCCAGTGGGGAGACCTGAGGTCAACCTAACCCTGCTCCCCCTACCTCAGGCTTCCAGTGGGGAGACCTGAGGTCAACCTAACCCTGCTCCCCCTACCTCAGGCTTCCAGTGGGGAGACCTGAGGTCAACCTAACCCCGCTCCCCCTACCTCAGGCTTCCAGTGGGGAGACCTGAGGTCAACCTACCCCCGCTCCCCCTACCTCAGGCTTCCAGTGGGGAGACCTGAGGTCAACCTACCCCCGCCCACTCCCCATCTCGTACTTCTGAGTGGCAGACCTTCCCAGGCAGTAGCCTGCCTAGCTCACAAACTAGAATCAGGGCGCCCACTCCGACAAGGTTAACTGACCCACAGTCCCACACGGTGACATGATATCATTGACGTGATGTGCAAATGAGCGATAGAAAACCAATTGCGCAAACGTTACCATTCCAATTGTTTTTGTGCGGGCGCCCCCATGTCGCCTATACCTAAATCCGCCAGTGGTCTTTAAGACATCTTAAAAGAGGACTCAAGAAACATTTTGAAGACATGTCTTGTGGCTCAAGACCTCTCAAGACACCCCATGCCATGTCTTGAAGACATGCATTACAATTCTATGGGACATGCCTCAAGGCACTGTTGTTATTTAATGCCATGTCTTGAAACACCATTTAGACAGAACTTGACAACATTGTATGTACAGTACCAGTCAAAAGTTTGGACTTCTACTCATTCCAAAAAAGTGTTAACAACCAAAAAGGTGTTAAACAAATCTGTCACACCCTGTTCTGTTTCACCTATCTTTGTGCTTGTCTCCACCCCCCTCCAGGCGTCGCCCAGCATCCTCATTATCCCCCGTGTATTTATACCTGTGTTCTCTGTTTGTCGGTTGCCAGTTCGTCTTGTCAGGTCATACCAGCGTGTTTACCGTCTCCCTGCTTTCTCAAGTTCTGTTTTCTACTTTCCCCGGTTCTGATCTCTGTCTGTCCTGACACCGAGCCTCCTTGCTGTTCTGTACCTTATTGGCTCTGCTTTGGATTACGGACCTCTGCCTGCCTTTGACCTGTCTTTTGCCTGCCCCCTGTTTTGGTCAATAAACATCTGTGACTCTAGCTGTCTGCATCTGGGACTCATCCTGAATTCTGATAGTACGAACTGGACATGACCTACTCAGTAGACTCAGACCAGCTCCACACTGCTGTCTTTCTGCAAGGAGCCACCATTGGACGACACAAAGAGTTACTGCAATGTCTTATGGAGGGACTCCATACACTGACGTCTACCTGTCCTGACCTGACCTGTCCTGACCCCGAGCCTGCCTGCTGATCTGTACCTTATTTACTCTGCTTTGGATTACGGACCTCTGCCTGAAAGTTTCTTCAATTGCAGTCACAAAAACCATCACGTGATATGATGAAACTGGCTCTCATAAGGACCACCACAGGAAAGGAAGATCCAGAGTCACCTCTGCTGCAGAAGACAGGTTCATTAGAGTTACCTCAACATCAACAGTTCAGAGGAGACTGCGTGAATCAGGCCTTCATGGCTAAAGGACACAAATAAAAATAAGAGAATTCCTTGGACCAAGAAACACGAGCAATGGACATTAGACCGGTGGAAATCTGCCCTTTGGTCTGATGACTCCAAATTGGAGATTTTTGGTTCCAACCTCTGTCTTTGTGAGACGCAGAGTAGGTGAACCGATGATCTCCGCATGTGTGGTTCCCACCGTGAAGCATGAAGGAGGTGTGGGGGTGCTTTGCTGGTGACACTGTCTGTGATTTATTTAAAATTCAAGGCACACAGCAACCAGAATGGCTACCAAAGCATTCTGCAGTGATACGCCATTGTATCTGGTTTATGCTTAGTGGGACTATCATTTGTTTTTCAACAGGACAATGACCCAACACACCTCCGGGCTGTGTAAGGGCTATTTGACCAAGAAGGAGCGTGATGGAGTGCTGCATGACCTGGACTCCACAATCACCCGACCTCAACCCAATTGAGATGGTTTGGGATGAATTGGATCGCAGAGTGAACGAAAAGCCGCCAACAAGTGCTCAGCATATGTGGGAACTCCTTCAAGACTGTTGGAAAAACATTCCAGGTGAAGCTGGTTGAGAGAATGCCAAGAGTGTGCAAAGCAGTCATCAAGAGAAAGGGTGGCTACTGTGAAGAATCTAAAATATGTTTTGACTTGTTTAACACTTTTTTGGTTACTACATGATTCCATATGTGTTATTTCATAGTTTTGATGTCTTCACTTTTATTCTACAATGTAGAAAATGGTACAAATAAAGAAAAATCATTGAATGAGTAGGTGTATCCAAACTTTTGACTGGTACTGTATATCTATATTATAAGACGTCTTAAGATCTCTCAAAACATGGTGATGGCTTGCACGGGTATGTAATTGCAGTGGTTATTCACAGTTGACATAAGAGCATATGACAACCGGGTGAACAATCATCTATAACGCTCATTATAACTATGTTTTATAACATCTTACTATACCATTACTCATAACTATTTGAAAGTACTTATGACAGCTCATGACAAATGTTACAATGTGTTATAGAGATGTTATAAAGGCTTTGTAAAAGCATTCATAAGGACACCTACAGTAAAGTGTTACCAACAATTCACATATGAGAAAGGAAGTTATTTTCACCCCTAAGATGAACTACTACTCTCCAACACCTCATTACCCAGGAAACTGTTGTTTTTTTGGTCACAAGGAGGTCCTGGCTGGTAGCCAGAGGAAGGTCCTGGCTGGCAGCCAGTCAGAGCAGTTGACTCTCCCTCTGCAACACTCTGTCACAGCTTATTGTGAAAAAGACACTAATTACTTATTCTAAATTTGTGACAGGCACACGATGAAGTCCACTTTTTTGTGTGTTTTACATGGTTTTCATCACAACGCATTTCCTGTGTATGACAATTTTATTTCTTCATAACATATGTGTATGTTGCACGAATTCCAATTTGTTGTGGCTAACGTTAGCTAGGCTAGTTAATGTTAGCTAGACTAAGGGTTGGGGTTAGGGGTTAAGGTTAGGGCTAGTTAACATGCTAGCTATGTAGTTAAAGGGTTAGGTTTAGGAGTTAGGTTAAATGGTTAAGGCAAGTTATTTAGCTTTTCCTCTAGGCACAGCTGCTAGGCACTATTCCTTTATTGGACTCTCCTGTATTTTACAGAAAGTATTTGATTGTTTTTCAATGACAGAGATACATATAAAATTAAGGGTAGACAGAGCGAAGGGGGTACAGAGTAGGTCCGGTAGGTGCCAGGACTCGTACCAACGCAGGCAGGGAAAATCTACATGTACCAAGGCAGCAGCCTTAATCACAAGGCCAAGTTCAGAAACAGGTGCTATTTGTAATTAGACAGGATGTGGAGCAATACCACAACGCATTGTATTGACTTTGTAAACTTGAAGTTGAACAGTGATGGTTCAATTAATGATTTATTTAAATTCATTGATTCAATTCATCATTTATTCATTGTTTTTTGTAAAAACAAGAACTTAAAAAGTGGGACATTCAACATTCCAAAAACACAAAAAAAATGACATTTAACATTCCAAAACCACAACAAAAGTGGTACATTCAACATTCCAAAAACACAAGTTGCATTAAACTGAGACTTAGCGATATGACGTTTCCACGACCAGCAGAATGAACCACAGAATTTGTAGATAAGAGCAGAGCAAGACGTTGTACTCACAGAGTATCTGTTCATGTGTAGGGTGTGCTTCACATCAGAACATGCAGAGTTTAGCCTCATGCTTCAATGCTCTTCGTTGTTGTGGAAGTCGACCCGACACGGCTCTCCCTTTAAGCAAATACCCTGCAGATAATACTACATGAAATATGTGTTAAATATTTGTCCCATGGTATTAGTCTATCATACAAAACGCTGGTCAATTGGGTGAAGTCCATTCAGTGTTGCTGTCCTGGTTTCTGCACATTTCTATAAAGTGTTTGTACCTCAGGAGGGCCCAGTGGTTCTGGCCTCACCTCTGCTGAATCATTCACTGAAGTGTCAGCGACTTCAACGATGACTTCCTAAAGATGAGACATTACAATAACATCAAATCTTCATTCAACAAAGCTTTCAAAGTAAAACAATAAAATAAAAAAATCTATTTCACAGGAAGTACCTGAGTTGAGTCATCTTCTTTTGAGGATATCCATCTTTTGACCTTGATGATGGCCATTATGGTGACTGCCAATCCAACACAGACAATCACTGATCGAACAATATTGGCCACAACGGTCCTGACTGATAATGCTGAAGCTTTGGCGTCCTTCTCATCAATACCTGAGACCAGTGGTGTAAAAAGTACACAACTGTCACACATTAGTAAAAATTAAGATACCTTCATAGAAAATGACTAAAGTGAAAGTCACTGAGAAAAATAATACTTGTGTTAAAGTCTAAAAGTGTTTGTTTTTAAATATACTTAAGTATCATAGTAAATGTAATTGCTAAAATATACTCAAGTATCAAAAGTAAAAGTAAAAGTATAAATCATTTCAAATGTCTTATATTAAGCAAACCAGACAGCATGATTTTCTTGTTTTTGTTGTTGTTTACGAATAGCCAGGGGCACACTCCAACACTCAGACATAATTTACAAATGAGGCATGTGTGTTTAGTGAGTAAGGATGACCAGGGATGTTCTCTTCATAAGTGTGTGAATGGACCATTTTCCTGTCCTGCTATGCATTCAAAATGTAACGAGTACTTTTGGGTGTCAGGGAAAATGTATGGAGAAAAAGTACAATATTTTCTTTAGTAATGTGGTGAAGTAAAAGTAAAAATATCAAAAATCTAAATATTAAAGTAAAGTACAGATACCCCCCCAAAAATGACTTAAGTAGAACTACTTAGTACTTTAAAGTGTTTTTACTTAAGTACTTTACACCACTGCCTGGGACACACAATCTGGGTTAACCTCTCAGAGACAAAAAGACAATATTTCACAAATACATTTGGTCTAATGTGATGATTGTTTACAACAGTCAACATTACTCTATGGCAGGTACCTTCTATTTATACATTTTTTTATTTGTTGTATTTAACCTTTATTTAACTAGGCAAGTCAGTTAAGAACAAATTGTTATTTACAATGACGTCCTACCCCGGCCAAACCCGGATGATGCTGGGCCAATTGTGCGTTGCTCTATGGGACTCCCAATCACGGCCGAATGTGATAAACATGTATCATATCATTCAAACAAAAGTCCTTGCAGCCAAGATTATAATAAATAGTTCCAAGTAGATATTTGCAGTTCTAATTCCAAAAAGAGTCAATGTAAAAATATATCCACAGGGAAAAGCACACGAAGGATATCAAAGCTTTATGCTTAGTATTTTCATTTATTTATCAACACCCAACGTTTTGACTAGGATGTCTTTGTTGTTTAAATTACTAATTGACTTAGTCATCAAAACAATACCTAGTCAAAACATTGGGTGTTTATGAGCTGGCCCTAAATAAATAAAAATACTAAGCATAGACATTTGATATCCTGTGGATATATTTTAACAATGTATGATATCGCATCATATAGTATTAAACAATGACAGAGGTATTACAGAATGACTGTACAATATAAACATGAGGTTCAGCTTCTAACCTCACGGGTAGATCCTTAAATGAATGCTAGAATGGGACTTACATATGTCCTCCATGGGTTGAGAGATGGTCTGTGCGCTGACGTGGTTGCTGCTGGTGCATTGGATAGTCCCGTTGCCATTGGAGATGATGACATTGACCCCAGACAGAGACAGTAACTGTTGTGACAGTGTACACTGACCCCATCCACAGACAGACAACATCCAGCCATCTTTACCTGAACAGTTCACTGTGACGTCACAGAGTCCCACACTTGTGTTGAAGAGAGATGTGACATCCATGGCTGGTTTGGGAACATGATCTATAAGAACCAATGGAGTTGGGAAAGAGATTCCTACATTCATGCGGGGTCTAGAGACTACATTTGTATTAAAGAAACAAAAAGAAGACTTCCAGCACAAACAATGCACAAAACTCACCCAGCACCTTTAGTCTGTATGTGGTAGATGAATATGTCCAGTCTCTCTGATTAATTGCACTTCCTATGTAAATTCTGCTGTCTGTGTTCAACATATTCTTTATACACAGAGAATGGTTCACAGAGTTATAATCCACCTTCTCCTTGTATTTAGGAGAGATCTCTTCATCATCTACTATTACATCACTGCCGTGCTTTCTTCCATTTAAGTCCCTTGAGAATCTCAGGTTCTGCAACATCCAGACATATTGAACCCCCCTTCAACCCATACTGGTCCACTGAAGGTTCAACTCTGATTCCTAATGAGAGAGGAACAGGTTCACATTTAAACCAAACATGTTTTTAAGTAAAGTATCTCATCTATGTCTTGTGTTCAGATTACTCATGTTCAAAGTATCTCATCTACACCAATCTATGGCTTGTGTTCATATCATTCATGTTCAAAGTATCTCATCTATGCCAATCTATGGCTTGTGTTCCAAAAGGATAAATAATTAGGCTTACAGCAGGATTCCCAGTAGCTACGTCCAAGTCCAAGAGGTATACCTCCTTTAACTCTAGAATTCATTACATGTAAAAGTTATGAAGAGTTCAGATACCTGTGATGATTTCCAGCCAACAGATGTGTAGCAGAAACAGAGTTTTCATCTCAAAATATAGATAATTAGTTTGACTTCCTGTCTATGTCGAAATGATGAGACCGTGTGGTGGTAAACTACAAGTAGTAAGCCTTTCAGGAAGTAAATAGGTGCTCTCTTAGTCAAAGCTGGACATAGACCGTGGCTTACTAAACTCCCCTTCCCCCTCAAAGCATTTTCTATAGAAGAGCTTGTGGTTTTTCAGAAACTAGGTGGTTTGTGCTGTGGAGGTTTGATGGAAGGAAGTCCTTAGTGATGTGTTATCTGAAGATACACTGTACTGAGCATTGTTCAATATGTTAACATCTGAAATACTGTAGTCAGTTAGAATTATGTTGAATAATTAAATGTATTTATCGATCTGACTCCATTATCGGATTCGACCCAGTCACTCTAAAAAGGGAATTTCATTACACATACAGTACACCAACACATGTCAAACTGTTTATCTCTTCATGAGCTATTGACATAATCCATGCATGACAATAAAAACTCCTACAATTACATTCACAATGTCAGGTCCAGGTTTAATCACTTTCAGAGTCATTTCACTGTGAGGGGTGGAGTCTCCACCAATATAATAATGGGGGCATGGAAGTTTGTATGAATGAGATGTTTGGCAGCTTGGGAAATCACTATGCCCATGTCACCATAGAAACTGTTTCTCCATTCATTTCATACATAATGACATGCACAATGATCAGACTAGAGGTCTGCAGTCAAACACACACACACACATACATACATACATACATACATACACACACACACACACACACACACACACACACACACACACACACACACGACTTCCTCTGCGTTTTGTAGTTTGGAGGAGGAGATAACCCTTTAACATCTTAGCTAGAAGAGACAATCACAAAGATTGTAGATTGAAACTGCATTATTAGGTGACAGCACTCTGAAAGAAGGCAACAGATTTCATCTCTCATTTCCAAAAGGAATATGAATATTCTGGGGTTTCTTCTCATTTTATGGCTAATTATCAACACAGGTAACATTAATTATATGATTTATATTGTGTGGAAGAATCTCTTTTTTTTTTACTTGAACTCTAGAAATAATACTTTATGTACATAACATGGGTAAATGGAAACATTTTGATTTTAGCCAGCAAATGACTTAATGATTTAATATGTACATTAATGACTGTCAGTGAAATGGTAAATTTACATTTTAGTCATTTAGCAGACGTTTATCCAGAGCGACTTACAGTAGTGAATGTATACATTTCATACAATTTCATACATTTTTTTTCTGTGCTGGCCCCCCGTGGGAATCAAACCCACAACCCTGGCATTGCAAACACCATGCTCTACCAACTGAGCAACAGGGAAGCTAGTGATCTTGGTAAATGTGATCTTGGTCCTCTCTCATTAGGAATCAGGGCAGAACCTTCAGTGGACCAGTATGGGTTGAAGGGGGGTTCAATATGTCTGGATGTTGCAGAACCTCCTGAGATGATCAAAGGACTTCAATGGATGAAGGACAGTCATGTAATATTTGGAGACAAAGAGATTTCTCCTAAATACAAGGAGAAGGTGGATTATAACTCTGTGAACCATTCTCTGTGTATTAAGAATCTGTTGAACACAGACAGTGGAATTTACATGGTAAACTACAGGAAAAGTTGGAAAGAATCAACTACTACATATAGACTGTTAGTGGAGGGTGAGTTATCTAATGATTCAGTTCTGATAATGTGCTGTACATTTAATGTGTCTGATCAGGTTCAATAATGAATGTAGGACTAATAATTATCTGTCTCTTCTTTGGTTCTAAAAACTGTCTGTTATAGATCATGTTACCAAACCAGTCATGGATGTCACATCTCTCTTCAACACAAGTGTGGGACTCTGTGACGTCACAGTGAACTGTTCAGGTAAAGATGGCTGGATGTTGTCTGTCTGTGACAGCGGTCAGTGTACACTGTCACAACAGTTACTGTCTCTGTCTGGGGTCAACATCATCATCTCCAATGGCAACGGGACTATCCAATGCACCAGCAGCAACCACGTCAGCACACAGACCATCTCTCAACCCATGGAGGACTGTAAGTACCATTTAGCCTCCACCTTCACTGTATACCTCCATCACTGTTTAATAACCTACTAATAATATCATATGAATTCAAGTTTAATTCATTGGAATAAAATATGACCAAAGTGTTTATCATTATTGTAATTCTTCTCTAGTTAAGATTGGAATTGTCTGATTGCTCTGTAAATGATTACAGAAATGTTCCTATAAATAGTCACTGTGCTGCTGTTTTGAGTAACACCCCATCTTGTGGCTGGACAGTGAACTGCTCACATGACTATCTCACCTTTAGAACTGGCTTTTAATTATTATTATTTATTTTTTTTAAGATTGGAATAATTCTGCCTGTATGAAACTATCATTTCATGAACAATGTCTGTCTGTCTGTCTGTCTGTCTGTCTGTCTGTCTGTCTGTCTGTCTGTCTGTCTGTCTGTCCTACCTACCTACCTACCTACCTACCTCAGGTCGTGGTGAGGATGTGGTAGCCTCAGTGTTACCAGTTGGCACCATTGTGGGTAGTGTTACTGGTATATTACTCCTAGTTGCTGTGTTACTTGGTGTTGGATACATCAAACATACCAGAAGACAGAAAATCCCTAAAGAACAACATTCACTAGAATAGGTACCTGCTCTGTCATTCATTCATCTATGCATTATACTAGACAATAGTTTTAAATAACAATCATTTTAATCATTTAAATGTTGTAATGTTTCATCTCCAAACAGGTCATTGTTCCAAGAGCTTACAACTCAGTGAACACTTTACCAGTTAGAGAAGAACCACAGCACTCTACTGACCAGAACCACAGCCCTCTCCTGTCCAGGACCACAGTACTCTACTGACCAGAACCACAGCACTCTTCTGTCCAGAACCACAGCACTCTCCTTACCAGAACCACAGCACTCTCCTGTCCAGAACCACAGTACTCTACTGACCAGAACCACAGCACTCTCCTTACCAGAACCACAGCACTCTCCTTACCAGAACCACAGCACTCTCCTCACCAGAACCACAGCACTCTCCTCACCAGAACCACAGCACTCTCCTCACCAGAACCACAGCACTCTCCTTATCTTATAGTTTTAACCATGTTTAACCATCTCTGCCTTCTTGATTTTTCTCCTTTTGATGACCTGTTGACCTGTTGACCTGATGACCTGATGACCTGTTGAATGTGCAGCCTTGAAGGAACCTGTAAGACGTGTTAATGCTATTTATATGTACCTGTTGACTAGGAATTTACCTGACCTCTGAACCTTTTATCATGATGAAATGTAAGTTTCAAATAACTGCGATACATCCACCCTGAACTGTGTTATGATTGAATGTGCATGAAAACTGTGAAAATGCTAATAAATATACATCTTTAAAAAGTCATGTTTAACCACTAGATGTCAGCACATATTCAGAAATATGTCAGTAGGGTATTGATGGCCCAGTGCTTTAAATCAGTGGTTCCCAAACTGGGGTCTGTGGCCAGATCCAAAAATAATATTACTAGCAACAACAGATGAAACACATTTGACCGAGTGGTCTGTGGAAGAAGTTTAGAGGGTGCAATACAATACAATGTAATATTATCCATCTACAATAAACTCTTAGATGCACAACAGGGCCTGGCAGGCCAACAGGGATCCACACTACTCCACCAAGGATCCAGTTTTAATCAAAATGTTTATTGTATTCCCCAAAAATATTGTTTTGAACATAAATGCTCTCTAATTTAAAGCTGCAATCCATAAAGTCAAAGTGGAATTATGTATTTACAAGTTTTACAAATTAATTAAAAATGAAAAGCTGAAATATCTTGAGAATAAGTATTCAAATCTTTTTTTATGTCAAGCCTAAATAAATTCAGGAGTTAAAAAGTGCTTAACAAGTCACATAATAAATTGTACGGACTCTGTGTGCAATAATAGGGTTTAACATGCTTCTTGAACGACAACCTCATCTCTGTACCCCACACATACAATTATCTTTAAGGTCCCTCAGTCGAGCAGTGAATTTCAAACCCAGATTCAACCACAAAGACCAGGGAGGTTTTCAAATGCCTCGCAAATAAGGGCACATATTGGTAGATGGGTAAAAAAAAGCACACATTGAATATCCCTTTTAGCATGGGGAAGATATTAATTACACTTTGGCTGGGGTATACACCCAGTCACTAGAAAAATACAGGTGTCCTTCGTAACTCGGTTGCCGGAGAGGAAGGAAACCGCTCAGGGATTTCACCATGAGGCCAGTGGTGACTTTAGTTTAATGGCTATGATAGGAGAAAATTGAGGATGGATCAACAACATTGTAGTTACTACAGAATACTAACCTAAATGACAGAGTGAAAAGAAGGAAGCCTGTACAGAATAAAAATATTTTATTTAAAAAAGGTGTCCAACTCCTCTTTCTCAATTTTCAAAAAGAAATGCAGTGTTCCTTTGATGTGTCATTCTGGCCTTGCGTGCCGTGACCGACGTAGCTAGTTTGTTAGCTAAGCTAGCCACTTGTAGCTAGCCAGTAACTCCTACAGTATGTGCTGATGTAATTTCACAGGATTTGGTTTTGGACAGAAGCTGTAGAGATCAGTAAGAAATTAAACTTCTGTGGCCAAATATCTTATGAATCAATGTTTAGTTTTTACGCACTAAATGACCTAGTCTGATGGTGCATTGATCAGTTATACAGTTTAAAGAATGTATTTCTGTGTTTTGGCCCAAAGTCGACCTTTAATAAGGTTTCTGTGCACACTCTATAATGGCATATGACAGGGTTATGACACCCATCATTTCATTCAATATAACAATGTTGCAAAGAGCTTAGTAAATGACATAACACCTTGTTATAACATCTGGTATGTTGACTCTTATGTAGCATGTAGTAACATATTACATAAGTTGTCATGCAGACTGGACATACCCAGCCATTACCTGTGTCTTGAGACACTACAGTTCTGAAGACATATCTTAAGCAGTGGTGGTTCTAGCTAGTAACCCCCCCCCCCCCATTTAAAACTATATAAATATACAAATATATGCAAAAACAAGACAATATCAAAAAGAAGTAACAAAGACAAATAGAAACAAATTGTAGTATATAAATATAAATAAAAAAGAGAATCAAATTATTACACTATTACCCTATTGCTAACAAAAAATACACAAATAAAACTAAATTGCACAAATCCTATATCACACAAATACACAAATAGAATAACACACTTATAAATAACACTTATTTAATAACACACTTATCTCACCTCATTTGCTCACATTGTATATAGACGTATTTTTCTACTGTATTATTGACTGTATGTTTTGTTTATTCCATGTGTAACTCTGTGTTGTTGTATGTGTCTAACTGCTTTGCCTTATCTTGGCCAGGTCGCAATTGTAAATGAGAACTTGTTCTCAACTGGCCTACCTGGTTACATAAAGGTGAAATAAAATAAAATAAAAAGAACCTGCTTATTGCACTTCAAACGAGAAACACACAAACTAAATGACACAACTGTCATCTAAACCCTGACCTTTCTTCCCTTCCTTGATGCAAAGTCAGCAATTACATCATCATAAGAAATCTGCCCAGCAATTATTCTTAACGATTTCACACAAACCAGAAAAAATGCAACAGTATGTCTGTGAAACTATATATTCACAGTATTATGAATGAATTGGGGTTTATTTGGAAGCATTTCGTAGTGTGACTGATTTTACTAATTGCATTAGTACTGTACAAAGTTAGAGGTGTGCTATTTGATAGATTCCCCTGCTCCCCCTACCTCAGGCTTCCAGTGGGGAGACCTGAGGTCAACCTAACCCCGCTCCCCCTACCTCGGGCTTCCAGTGGGGAGACCTGAGGTCAACCTAACCCCGCTCCCCCTACCTCGGGCTTCCAGTGGGGAGACCTGAGGTCAACCTAACCCCGCTCCCCCTACCTCGGGCTTCCAGTGGGGAGACCTGAGGTCAACCTAACCCCGCTCCCCCTACCTCAGGCTTCCAGTGGGGAGACCTGAGGTCAACCTAACCCCGCTCCCCCTACCTCGGGCTTCCAGTGGGGAGACCTGAGGTCAACCTAACCCCGCTCCCCCTACCTCGGGCTTCCAGTGGGGAGACCTGAGGTCAACCTAACCCCGCTCCCCCTACCTCGGGCTTCCAGTGGGGAGACCTGAGGTCAACCTAAACCCGCTCCCCCTACCTCAGGCTTCCAGTGGGGAGACCTGAGGTCAACCTAACCCCGCTCCCCCTACCTCAGGCTTCCAGTGGGGAGACCTGAGGTCAACCTAACCCCGCTCCCCCTACCTCAGGCTTCCAGTGGGGAGACCTGAGGTCAACCTAACCCCGCTCCCCCTACCTCGGGCTTCCAGTGGGGAGACCTGAGGTCAACCTAACCCCGCTCCCCCTACCTCAGGCTTCCAGTGGGGAGACCTGAGGTCAACCTACCCCCGCCCCCTCCCCATCTCGTACTTCTGAGTGGCAGACCTTCCCAGGCAGTAGCCTGCCTAGCTCACAATCTAGAATCAGGGTGCCCACTTCGACAAGTTTAATTGACCCACAGTCCCACACAGTGACATGATACAGTATCATTGACGTGATGTGCAAATGAGCGATAGAAAACCAATCGCGCAAATGTCACCATTCCACATTTTTTTGTGCAGGTGCCCCGTGCCGCCCCCAGCAAGATGCAGCCCTGGGCGGCTGCCAATGTTGAGAAACACGTCATGAACCACCAAAAACGCATCATGAACCACTAAAGGAACACTGCATTTCTGTTGGAAAATTGAGAAATTTGAAATGTTTTATTCTGTACAGGATTCCTTCTTTACACTCTGTAATTTGGGTTAGTATTGTGTAGTAACTGCAAGAAACATTTTGAAGACATGTCTTATTGCTCAAGACGTCACAAGACACCCCATGTCATGTCTTGAAGACATGCATTACAATTCTATAGGACATGCCTCAAGGCACTGTTGTTATTTAATTACATGTCTTAAAACAGCATTCAGACAGAACTTGACAAAATTGTATGTACAGTACCAGTCAAAAGTTTGGACACACTTACTCATTCCAAAAAAGTGTTAACAACCAAAAAGGTGTTAAACACATCTGTCACACCCTGTTCTGTTTCACCTATCTTTGTGCTTCTCTCCACTTGACTCCAGGTGCCGCCCATATTCCTCATTATCCCCAGTGTATTTATACCTGTGTTCTCCGTTTATCGGTTGACAGTTCGTCTTTTCTTGTCATGTTTTCCTGTCTCCCTGCTTTCTCAAGTTCTGTTTTTTCCAAGATGGCGAGTACTCTGGTGAGCCTTATGGAGAACTTTTCCTCTCCCTTTACACCACTGGGAGGGTTATGGCCCGGAGGAGAGGTGCTGGGTCCCCTCCAGATGTCGCCCATCTGTCTCATTATCCCCAGTGTATTTACGCCTGTGTTCTCTGTTTGTCAGTTGCAATTTCGCCTTGTTTTGTCACATCTTACCAGTGTGTTTTCCTGTCTCCCTGCTTTCTCAAGTTCTGTTTTCTAGTTTCCCTGGTTCTGACCTCTGCCTGTCCTGCCCCCGAGCCTCCCTGCTGTTCTGTACCTGCCTGACTCTGACCTGTTACGAACATCTGCCTGTCCTGACTCTGAGCCTGCCTGCTGCTCTGTACCTGCCTGACTCTGACCTTTTTACGAACATCTGCCTGTCCTGACTTTGAGCCTGCCTGCTGTTCTGTACCTGCCTGACTCTGACCTGTTTACGAACATCTGCCTGTCCTGACTTTGAGCCTGCCTGCTGTTCTGTACCTGCCTGACTCTGACCTGTTTACGAACATCTGCCTGTCCTGACTTCGAGCCTGCCTGCTGTTCTGTACCTGCCTGACTCTGACCTGTTTACGAACATCTGCCTGTCCTGACTTCGAGCCTGCCTGCTGTTCTGTACCTTATTTACTCTTCTTTGTATTACAGACCTCTCCCTGCCTTTGACCTGTCTTTTGCCTGCCCACTGTTTGGGTCAATAGACATCTGTAACTCTAGCTATCTGCATCTGGGTCTCATCCTGAGTTATGTTTAAATCTAAATATGTTTTATAGTTGAGATTCTTCACTGTAGCCTTGATGACAGCTTTGCACACTCCTGGCATTTTCTCAACCAGCTTCGTGAGGTAGTCACCAGGAATGCATTTCAATTAACAGGTTTGCCTTGTTAAAAGTTAATTTGTGGAATTTCTTTCCGTTTTAATGTGTTTGAGCCAATCAGTTGTGTTGTGACAAGGTAGGGGTGGTATATGGAACATTTCAAGAACGTTGAAAGTTTCTTCAAGTGCAGTCACAAAAACCATCACACGATATGATGAAACTGGCTCTCATAAGGACTGCCACAGAAAAGAAAGACCCAGAGTTACCTCTGCTGCAGAAGATAAGTTCATTAGAGTTACCAGCATCAGAAATTGCAGCCCAAATAAATGCTTCACAGAATTCAAGTAACAGACACATCTCAACATCAACTGTTCAGAGGAGACTGCGTGAATAAGTCCTTCTTGGTCGAATTGCTGCAAAGATACCACTACTAAAGGGATCCAATTAGAAGAAGGGTCTTGCTTGGGCCAAGAAACATGAGCAATGGACATTAGACCAGTGGAAATCTGTCCTTTGGTCTGATGGGTCCAAATTTGAGATTTTGGTTCCAACCGCTGTGTCTTTGTGAGATGCAGAGTAGGTGAACGGACAATCTCCGCATGTGTGGTTCCCACCGTGAAGCATGAAGGAGGAGGTGTGATGGTGTGGGGGAGTTTAGCTGGTGACACTGTCAGTGATTTATTTAGAATTCAAGGTACACTTAACCAGAATGGCTACCACAGCATTCTGCAGCGATACGCCATCGCATCTGGTTTATGCTTAGTGGGACTATCATCTGTTTTTCAACAGGACAATGACCCAACACACCTCCAGGCTGTGTCAGGGCTATTTCACCAAGATGGAGAGTTATGGAGTGTTGCATCAGATGATCTGGACTCCACAATCACCGGACCTCAACCCAATTGAGATGGTTTGGGATGAGTTGGACCGCAGAGTGAAGGAAAGCCAACAAGTGCTCAGCATATGTGGCACTCCTTCAAGACTGTTGGAAAAACGTTCCAGGTGAAGCTGGTTGAGAGAATGCCAAGAGTGTTCAAAACAGTCATCAAGACAAAGGGTGGCTACTTTGAAAAATCTAAAATATATTTTGATTTGTTTAACACTTCTTTGGTTACTACATGATTCCATATGTGTTATTTTATAGTTCTGATGTCTTCACTATTATTCTACAATGTAGAAAATAATAACAAATTAAGAAAAACCATTGAATGAGTAGGTGTGTCCAAACTTTTGACTGGTACTGTATATCTATGTCATAAGACGTCTTAAGATGTCTCAAGACATGGTGATGACTGGCCTGGTATGTAATACCATCAACAGTTGACATTGGAGTATATGACAACAGGATGAACCGTCATCTATAACACTCATAACTAGTTTTATAACATCTTGTTATACCATTACTATTTGAAACTACTTACGACAGCTTATGACAAATGTTACAACGTGTTATATAGATGTTTATAAAGGCTTTGTGAAAGCATACATAAGGACACCTACAGTAAAGTGTTACCAACAATTCACATAGGAGAAATTAAGTCTATTTTCACAGGCACATGATATAGGTTTTCGTCACAACGCATTTTGTGTGTATTACATGATTTTCTTTCTTCATAACGCATTCATGTACATTGCACGAATTCCAATTTGTTGCAGCTAACGTTAGCTAGGCTAGCTAGGTGGCTAGCGTAAACTAGGCTAGGGGTTAACGTTACGTCTAGTTAACATGCTAGCTAAGTAGTTAAAGGGTTAGGTTTTGGAGTTATGTTAAATGGTTACGGTTAGGGTTCATGTTAGGGGAAGGGTTAGCTAACATGCTAAGTAGTTGCAAAGTCGCTCAAAAGTAGTAAGTAGTTGCAAAGAGGCTAATTAGCTGAAATGCTAAAGTTGTCCATGATGAGATTCAAACACACAACCTTTGGGTTGCTAGATGTTTGCGTTATACACCCAACCATCCTCCCTCCTATCGTTTCTGTCTTAAGTAAGTAACTTACTGTCTGTCACGTCTGCTCCCGCTCCCCCTCTCTGGCGCTCGAGGTCGCCAGGCTGCTCATCATTACGCACACCTGTCACCATCGTTACGCGCACCTGTCACCATCGGACTCAATCACGTCATTGATTGCCTCCCCTTATCTGTCACTTCCTCAGTTTCATTCCCGTGTCTGCATTGATGTTGTTTTGTTTCTCTTGTCCAGATGCTGTTCTTGCTCTGTTTCATGTCTTTTTATTATTAAATTCTCACCCTGTACTTGCTTCCCGTCTCCCAGCGTCTGTCATCTCAAGACCGTTACACTGTCTTATCTGTGATTAAAATGCACTGCATACAAAATAGTGTACTTCACATGAAAAATAAACTTTTCTTGTGCCTGTCACAAATGTCTACTTCACAATAATCTGTGATACTGGGTTGCAACACTCTCTGAGTCATTCACATTGTTCCAGTGGGAGAGCAGCTTGTTGCTTACTGTTCACCTTCCTTTTGTCTCACATGTACACATCCAGACTGATACAGACATAGTTTTAGAATTAACCAATAGATGGAGAATAACATCAATATGTTGTGTGTAATGTATGTGTGTGTGTGTTCAAGTTGGTGTAAACTATTGTAAAGTATGAGTAGTAAGAAATTAAATCTTAATTTATATGTATATTTTGTAAATGTTATGTAGCTACAAGTACATTGAAAGTGATCAAGATATTTAGCTTTTCCTCTAGGCACAGCTGCTAGGCACTATTCCTTTATTGGACTCTCCTGTATTTTACAGAAAGTATTTGATTGTTTTTCAATGACAGAGATACATATAAAATGAAGGGGAGACAGAGAGAAGGAGGTACAGAGTAGGTCCGGTACAGTGAGGGAAAAAAGTATTTGATCCCCTGCTGTACGTTTGCCCACTGACAAAATAAATGATCAGTCTATAATTTTAAGGGTAGGTTTATTTGAACAGTGAGAGACAGAATAACAACAAAAAAATCCCAAAAAACACATGTCAAAAATGTTATAAATTGATTTGCATTTTAATGAGGGAAATAAGTACTTGACCCCCTCTCAATCATAAAGATTTCTGGCTCCCAGGTGTCTTTTATACAGGTAACGAGCTGAGATAAGGAGCACACTCTTAAAGGGAGTGCTCCTAATCTCAGTTTGTTACCTGTATAAAAGACACCTATCCACAGAAGCAATCAATCAGATTCCAAACTCTCCACCATGGCCAAGACCAAAGAGCTCTCCAAGGATGTCAGGGACAAGATTGTAGACCTACACAAGGCTGGAATGGGCTACAAGACCATCGCCAAGCAGCTTGGTGAGAAGGTGACAACAGTTGGTGTGATTATTCGCAAATGGAAGAAACACAAAAGAACTGTCAATCTCCCTCGGCCTGGGGCTCCATGCAAGATCTCACCTCGTGGAGTTGCAATGATCATGAGAACGGTGAGGAATCAGCCCAGAACTACACGGGAGGATCTTGTAAATGATCTCAAGGCAGCTGGGACCATAGTCACCAAGAAAACAATTGGTAACACATTACGCCGTGAAGGACTGAAATCCTGCAGCGCCCGCAAGGTCCCCCTGCTCAAGAAAGCACATATACATGCACGTCTGAAGTTTGCCAATAAACATCTGAATGATTCAGAGGACAACTGGGTGAAAGTGTTGTGGTCAGATGAGACCAAAATGGAGCTCTTTGGCATCAACTCAACTCGCCGTGTTTGGAGGAGGAGGAATGCTGCCTATGACCCCAAAAACACCATCCCCACCGTCAAACATGGAGGTGGAAACATTATGCTTTGGGGGTGTTTTTCTGCTAAGGGGACAGGACAACTTCACCGCATCAAAGGGACGATGGACGGGGCCATGTACCGTCAAATCTTGGGTGAGAACATCCTTCCCTCAGCCAGGGCATTGAAAATGGGTCGTGGATGGGTGTTCCAGCATGACAATGACCCAAAACACACGGCCAAGGCAACAAATTAGTGGCTCAAGAAGAAGCACATTAAGGTCCTTGAGTGGCCTAGCCAGTCTCCAGACCTTAATCCCATAGAAAATCTGTGGAGGGAGCTGAAGGTTCGAGTTGCCAAACGTCAGCCTCGAAACCTTAATGACTTGGAGAAGATCTGCAAAGAGGAGTGGGACAAAATCCCTCCTGAGATGTGTGCAAACCTGGTGGCCAACTACAAGAAACGTCTGACCTCTGTGATTGCCAACAAGGGTTTTGCCACCAAGTACTAAGTCACGTTTTGCAGAGGGGTCAAATACTTATTTCCCTCATTAAAATGCAAATCAATTTATAACATTTTTGACATGGGTTTTTCTGGATTTTTTTGTTGTTATTCTGTCTCTCACTGTTCAAATAAACCTACCATTAAAATTATAGACTGATCATTTCTTTGTCAGTGGGCAAACGTACAAAATCAGCAGGGGATCAAATACTTTTTTCCCTCACTGTAGGTGCCAGGACTCGTACCAACGCAGCGAGGGAAAATCTACATGTACCAAGGCAGCAGCCTTTAACACAAGGCCAAGTTCAGAAACAGGTACTATTTTTAATTAGACAGGATGTGGAGCAATTCCACAACGCATTGTATTGACTGTGTAATCTTGAAGTTGAACAGTGATGGTTCAATTAATCATTTATTTCAATTCATTGATTCAATTAATCATTTATTCATTTTTGGGGGGTAAAAACAAGAACTGAAAAAGTTTGACATTCAACATTCCAAAAACACAAAAAAAATGACATTTAACATTCCAAAACCACAACAAAAGTTTGACATTCAACATTCCAAAAACACAACCAAAGTGTGACATTCAACATTCCAAAAACACAAGTTGCATTAAACTGAGACTTAGCGATATGACGTTTCCACGACCAGCAGAATGAACCACAGAATTTGTAGATAAGAGCAGAGCAAGACGTTGTACTCACAGAGTATCTGTTCATGTGTAGGGTGTGCTTCACATCAGAACATGCAGTTTAGCCTCATGCTTCAATGCTCTTCGTTGTTGTGGAAGTCGACCCGACACGGCTCTCCCTTTAAGCAAATATACACTGCAGATAATACTAAATTAAATATGTGTAGAATGTTTGTCCATTGGTATTAGTCTATCATACAAAATGCTGGTCAATTGGGTGAAGTCCATTCAGTGTTGCTGTCCTGGTTTCTGCACATTTGTATAAAGTGTTTGTACCTCAGGAGGGCCCAGTGGTTCTGGCCTCACCTCTGCTGAATCATTCACTGAAGTGTCAGCGACTTCAACGATGACTTCCTAAAGATGAGATATTACAATAACATCAAATCTTCATTCAACAAAGCTTACAAAGTACAACAATAAAATAAAAAAATCTATTTCACAGGAAGTACCTGAGTTGAGTCAACTTCTTTTGAGGATATCCATCATTTGACCTTGATGATGGCCATTATGGTGACTGCCAATCCAACACAGACAAACACTGATCGAACAGCAACGGTCCTGACTGATAATGCTGAAGCTTTGGCGTCCTTCTCATCAATACCTGAGACCAGTGGTGTAAAAAGTACCCAACTGTCACACATTAGTAAAAATTAAGATACCTTAATAGAAAATGACTAAAGTGAAAGTGAAATTCACCCAGAAAAATACTACTTGTGTTGAAGTCTAAAAGTGTTTGTTTTTAAATATACTTAAGTATCATAGTAAATGTAATTGCTAAAATATACTCAAGTATCAAAAGTAAAAGTAAAAGTATAAATCATTTCAAATGTCTTATATTTAGCAAACCAGACAGCATGATTTTCTTGTTTTTGTTGTTGTTTACGAATAGCCAGGGGCACACTCCAACACTCAGACATGATTTACAAATGAGGCATGTGTGTTTAGTGAGTAAGGATGACCAGGGATGTTCTCTTCATAAGTTTGTGAATGGACCATTTTCCTGTCCTGCTATGCGTTCAAAATGTAACGAGTACTTTTGGGTGTCAGGGAAAATGTATGGAGAAAAAGTACAATATTTTCTTTAGTAATGTGGTGAAGTAAAAGTAAAAATATCAAAAATCTAAATATTAAAGTAAAGTACAGATACCCCCCAAAAATGACTTAAGTTGTCAGGAATCCCGCTTCCTGAGTCTGTTTCTGCCTGAGATGACTGTTTTTGGTTTGAGTGTTGTGTAAGGTTCCTGAACGCACCCTGTCTGGTTGCCAGGCAACGAGGTTAGGCGGGAGATCTATTAAAACCCGCACCTGCATCTCATCAACCTTCTGCACACCTGGTCCTGATCTTCACCTCTTCTTAAACCCTGAGCTGACATCCATTCCCTGCCGGATCGTTAGCAATGAACAGTATGTTGTGCCAGCGTATCAGCCTCATGTTACCAGAGTTTGTTTTGTTGTTTTGTGCTCGTTACTGGTTACTCACTCCCGTTTACTCTGTCTACAGTCATTCTCCCGGAACATTCAACTCCCTTGCCTGGCCGTCGGTGGATTCAGTGACTTCATTGGATCAACCCATTTACTCTCATCAACTCACCTCCGCTGCCGCTCCGTCTCCTGGATTATTCAATTTACACATCAAGACTACCAATAAATACTCACTTTCATTTTACTCACCTTGTCCTGGTCTGCTTCTGGGTTCTGTCTTAGAGAATCGTGACATAAGTAGAACTACTTAGTACTTTAAAGTGTTTTTACTTAAGTACCACTGCCTGGGACACCCTTGGTTACCATCTCAGAGCCAAAAAGACAATTTTTCACCAATACATTTGGTCTAATGTGATGATTGTTTACAACAGTCAACATTACTCTATGGTAGGTACCTTCTATTTATAAATGTTTTATTTGTTTTATTTAACCTTTATTTAACTAGGAAAGTCAGTTAAGAACAAATTGTTATTTACAATGACGTCCTACCCTGGCCAAACCCGGACGATGCTGGGCCAATTGAGCGTTGCACTATGGGACTCCCAATCACGGCCGAATGTGATAAACATGTATCATATCATTCAAACAAAAGTCCTTGCAGCCAAGATTATAATAAATAGTTCCAAGTAGATGTTTGCAGTTCTAATTCCAAAAAGAGTCAATGTAAAAATATATCCACAGGGAAAGCACACGAAGGATATCAAAGCTTTATGCTTAGTATTTTAATTTATTTATCAACACCCAACGTTTTGACTAGGATGTCTTTGTTGTTTAAATTACTAATTGACTTAGTCATCAAAACAATACCTAGTCAAAACATTGGGTGTTTATGAGCTGGCCCTAAATAAATAAAAATACTAAGCATAGACATTTGATATCCTGTGGATATATTTTAACAATGTATGATATCGCATCATATAGTATTAAACAATGACAGAGGTATTACAGAATGACTGTACAATATAAACATGAGGTTCAGCTTCTAACCTCACGGGTAGATCCTTAAATGAATGCTAGAATGGGACTTACATATGTCCTCCATGGGTTGAGAGATGGTCTGGGTGCTGACGTGGTTGCTGCTGGTGCATTGGATAGTCCCGTTGCCATTGGAGATGATGATGTTGACCCCAGACAGAGACAGTAACTGTTGTGACAGTGTACACTAACCACATCCACAGACAGACAACATCCAGCCATCTTTACCTGAACAGTTCACTGTGACGTCCCAGAGTCCCAGACTTGTGTTGAAGAGAGATGTGACATCCATGACTGGTTTGGTAACATGATCTATAACAGACAGTTTTTAGAACCAAAGAAGAGACAGATCATTATTAGTCCTACATTCATTATTGAACCTGATCAGACACATTAAATGTAAAGCACATTACCAGAACTGAAGCATTATATAACTCACCCTCCACTAACAGTCTATATGTAGTCGTTGATTCTTTCCAACTTTTCCTGTAGTTTACCATGTAAATTCCACTGTCTGTGTTCAACAGATTCTTAATACACAGAGAATGGTTCACAGAGTTATAATCCACCTTCTCCTTGTATTTAGGAGAGATCTCTTTGTCTCCAAATATTACATCACTGTCCTTCATCCATTGAAGTCCTTTGATCATCTCAGGAGGTTCTGCAACAGCCAGACATATTGAACCCCCCTTCAACCCATACTGGTCCACTGAAGGTTCTGCCCTGATTCCTAATGAGAGAGGACCAAGATCACATTTACCATTTCACTGACAGTCATTAATGTACATATTGAGTCAGTAAGTCATTTGCTGCCTAAAATTAAAATGTTTCCATTTACCCATGTTATGTGCACAAAGTATTCTTTCTAGAGTTCAAGTCCAATATCAAAAGAGATTTCTCCACATGATATAATTAATAAAATGAATGTTACCTGTGTTGATACCTAGCCAAAGAATGAGAAAAAAAACAAATATTTTCATATTTTTTTGAAATTGAGAGATGAACTCTGCATTCTTCTGTCAAGAGTGCTGTCGCCTAATGATGCAGATGAATATACAGCTCAGTGGAATCCATGTCAAACAAACCCACCTCTTTCAGGAGTCAGCGCGGTGCTATTTGCTGAATTCTCCATCAGCCCCGCCCTACATTGTCATGTAAAATCTTCTCAGGGTGAAATAGTTTCCTATCTGTCTGACATGGCTGTGGTTGTTGTCATAGTAATAATCTAGAAAAAAGAAACGCACACCTATTAAGGCGAGGTGCTGGCTAGCGGAGTAGAAAACAAGAAAATAAGGGAGAGCCGCACACTCTAGGAGCTCAGATGCAAAAATGTAATAACCAACGTTTCGACAGCCAAGCTGTCTTCATCAGGGTATCATCACAAACAATGTGAGATGAGTCATTTATATAGTGTCAGAAGACACACAGGTGTTTGTAATCATGGCCAAGTATGGCCTAATATCATTGGTTAACTCAAATATAAAAAATAAAAAAATGGCATGCAAAGAACATATAAAACATACATGTCTTTTTGTATGTTCTTTGTATGCCATTTTTTTTTCAATATTTGAGGGTTAACCGTGAAGTGGTAAGCCACACAAGCTCACAGAACAGGACTGCCGAGTGCTGAAGCACGTAAAAATCATCTGTCCTCAGTTGCAACACTCTACCGATTTCCAAACTTCCTCTGGAAGCAACGTCAACACAATAACTGTTTGCCGGGAGCTTCATGAAATGGGTTTCCATGGCTGAGCAGCCGCACACAAGCCTAAGATCACCATGTGCAGTGCCAAGCGTCGGCTGGAGTGGTGTAAAGCTCGCCGCCATTGGACTCTGGAGCAGTGGAAACACGTTCTCTGGAGTGATGAATCCCGCATCACCATCTGGCAGTCCAATGGACAAATATGGGTTTAGCAGATGCCAGAATAACGCCACCTGCCCCAATGCATAGTGCCAACTGTAAAGTTTGGTGGAGGAGGAATAATGTTCTGGGGATGTTTTTCATGGTTTGGGCTAGGCCCCTTAGTTCCAGTGAAGCGAAATCTTAACGCTACAGCATACAATGGCTTTCTAGACGATTCTGTGGCAACAGTTTGGGGAAGGCCCTTTCCTGTTTCAGCATGACAATGCCCCCTCGCACAAAGCGAGGTCCATACAGAAATGGTTTTTCGAGCTCGGTGTGGAAGAATTTGACTGGCATGCAAAAAGCCCTGACCTCAACCCCATTGAACACCTTTGGGATGAATTGGAACGCCAATTACGAGCCAGGCCTAATCGCTCAACATCAGTGCCCGATCTCACTAATGCTCTTGTGGCTGAATGGAAGCAAGTCCCTGCATTAATGTTCCAACATCTAGTGGAAAGCCTTCCCAGAATAGTGGAGGCTATTATAGCAGCAAAGGGTGGACCAACTCCATATTAATGCACATGATTTTGGAATGACATGTTTGACGAGCAGGTGTCCACATACTTTTGGTCATTTCGTGTAGCTGACAACTCAGTGAATGACTCTCTCTGTCTCTCTAATGTTAACTTTGCTCATACTTTTGTTAACTTTTTCATTAGGGTTCACCTGAATCATTTTTCTTGCTTTCTTTCACTTTCTCTCTTGTTTACATAACTGTTAGCTGTTGATAATTATGTTAATTATGATGTTAACTGTTGCTAATTTGTTGTTCATTTCCTCTTTGCATTTATACATTTACATTTTAGTAATTTAACAGATTCTCTTATCCAGAGCGACTTATAATTAATTAGTGCATTCACCTTAAGATCGCTAGGTGAGATATCAACACATCACATCAACACAACACATCATAATCGTATAAAGTACACTTTCCCTGACAAAGTATTTATCGGCAGAGTCTGTGCTAGTGGTGGAAAAACAGAAGTGTGTATAGACAATTGTTTGTTATTTTTTTTTGAGGGGGGGGGTGGGGGCAAGGGGAGAGGCGAAGTGAGAGTTATTTAAGATACTCTTCAAAGAGGTAGTGTTTCAGACATTTTCAAAAGACGTGCAGAGACTCTGCTGTCCTGACTTTAGGGGGAAGCTGGTTCCACCATTGGGGTGCCAGGGCAGAGAAGAGCTTTGACTGGGCTGAGCGGGAGCTGCCCTCCCATAGGGGTGGGAGGGCCAAGAGACCAGAGGTGGCAGAACGGAGAAGAGCTTGGACTGGGCTGAGAGGGAGCTGACCTCCCGTAGGGGTGAGAGGGCCAAGAGACCAGAGGTGGCAGAACGGAGAAGAGCTTGGACTGGGCTGAGTGGGAGCTGCCCTCCCGTAGGGGTGAGAGGGCCAAGAGACCAGAGGTGGCAGAACGGAGAAGAGCTTGGACTGGGCTGAGTGGGAGCTGCCCTCCCGTAGGGGTGGGAGGGCCAAGAGACCAGAGGTGGCAGAACGGAGTACTTGGGTTGTGGTGTAGGGTTTGAACAAAACCTGAAGGTAAGGAGGTGCAGTTCCCCTTGCTGCTCTGTAGGCAAGTACCATGGTCTTGTAGTGGATACGAGCTTCGACTGGAATTCAGTGGAGTGTGCGGAGGAACGGGGTGACATGGGAGAACTTGGGAAGGTTGAACACCATGGGGAGCCCAGCCAACAGCGTGTTGCAGTAGTCCAGACAGGAGATGACAAGTGTCTGGACCTGTGCCCCTTCCTGTGGGATGTAAAGTCATACTCTACGGATGTTGTAGAGCATGAACCTGCAGGAGCGAGTCACTGCTTTGATGTTTGCAGAGAAAAACAGGGTGTTGTCCAGGGTCACGCCAAGGTTCTTTGTTATGAATTTGAAAAACATATTTTCTGCAAAAATGTATTATTTTTCTTACATTTAGATTTCAGGGAGTATTTCATTGTACATTTACAGTGAATTACTGGCAACAGAGTGTGCTCCTGTAATGTCAGATTACAGTAGGCTCATTTAAATACAGCTATATGCCCCATTGTATTAGTACAGGACTATTTTCTAGCTATAAAACATATTCATTATGATATTACAGCATTCAGGCACCAAAAATACAGTACTTTACTGTGTGCATCACAGTCAGGATTAGCCTGGTATCGTTCCACTCCTTAACAGATATTTGCCATGCTAAACAGCGTTTAGAAATGACATAGTACAAGTAGTGCAACGTTAGCAAAAACAGGTTATGGATGTGAACAAGGCAAAAGTAATCTTTATCTTATTTCAAATAAATAGACAACAATAATTGTTTCACCTCTTCCATACTCACTTTACAGAATTCACAAGACAATGCTTGTCTTTCATAATTTGGTCAGTTATACTTGGATGTGGGGTGTCGGTGTTTGTTGCTGGCATGTCACGCCTAAATGTGTTAATCTGTCTAGCGTTTCTCCAGCTTCTGTCTCTCCTGCTCCACTCGGGTTATGTCATAAGCCTCCTCGTACACCAGCCTGTCTACTTTGTGCTCCTCATTGTAATAGATGCACTCAGTCTTCTTCTGGTATTGGTCTTTAACCTTTAACCTCGTTCACCCAGAGAATCAGCTCTTCTCCTTCTTGGGCTCTTCATTTCCTTTCTCCCCTTGGAGGTCCACCATGCTCTACCAACTGAGCCACAGGGAAGACACACATTTGTAACCTGTTAACATACATTTGTATCCTGTTGACATACATTTCTAACCAATTAACACACATTTGTAATCTGTTAAATGAGAAGAAACAGATGGGCCTATATACATTTTATAAAAAACTAAGCAGCAACCAAATGTGAATGAAAAATGTGTAACAGGTAACACGTGCGTTAACAAGTTACAAATGTGTGTTAACAGGTAACAAATGTGTTACAAATGTGTCACAAACTAAGCAGCAACCAAAACTAAAAAAACTAAACAAAGTTTAAAGGGTTACAAATGTGTCTTACAAAATACAAAGCTCCCATGGAACAAACACATGCATTTATGTATGGTTTATACCGTCTTAGAAAATATGTCCTGGACTCTATGAAAATCTTAGAGTCTCTCATATCTTACTCTTGTTTATTCCTGGACAGTTGTTGAATTTGCATAAGACACAATTAAACTAGCTTAAACATGTGTTGTAACAGTTCTGTAGATTGTATCACTCTTTATCATTGTAGTGCTTTGGGCAATTGCTGTGTAGATAAAATTCCTTACTGAGCCACAAGATGGGAATATTTGCATGATATGTCAATAAATGCCATAGATTTCCATAACTACAAGACCTCCAGTCTCTCTATATATGAGTGTTACTGTTATCAGATATACATGCTGCTAGTGAATGAGATATACATACTGCTAGTGAATGAGATATACATACTGAGATATACATGCTGTGAATGAGATATACATACTGCTAGTGAATGAGATATACATACTGCTAGTGAATGAGATATACATGCTGCTAGTGAATGAGATATACATTCTGCTAGTGAATGAGATATACATGCTGCTAGTGAATGAGATATACATACTGCTAGTGAATGAGATATACATGCTGCTAGTGAATGAGATATACATACTGAAATATACATGCTGTGAATGAGATATACATACTGCTAGTGAATGAGATATACATACTGCTAGTGAATGAGATATACATACTGCTAGTGAATGAGATATACATGCTGCTAGTGAATGAGATATACATACTGCTAGTGAATGAGATATACATGCTGCTAGTGAATGAGATATACATACTGCTAGTGAATGAGATATACATGCTGCTAGTGAATGAGATATACATACTGCTAGTGAATCAGATATACATACTGCTAGTGAATGAGATATACATACTGCTAGTGAATGAGATATACATACTGCTAGTGAATGAGATATACATGCTGCTAGTGAATGAGATATACATGCTGCTAGTGAATGAGATATACATGCTGCTAGTGAATGAGATATACATACTGCTAGTGAATGAGATATACATACTGCTAGTGAATGAGATATACATACTGCTAGTGAATGAGATATACATACTGCTAGTGAATGAGATATACATGCTGCTAGTGAATGAGATATACATACTGCTAGTGAATGAGATATACATACTGCTAGTGAATGAGACACACATACTGCTAGTGAATGAGATATACATACTGCTAGTGAATGAGATATACATACTGAGATATACATGCTGTGAATGAGATATACATACTGCTAGTGAATGAGATATACATACTGCTAGTGAATGAGATATACATACTGAGATATACATGCTGTGAATGAGATATACATACTGCTAGTGAATGAGATATACATACTGCTAGTGAATGAGATATACATGCTGCTAGTGAATGAGATATACATACTGCTAGTGAATGAGATATACATACTGCTAGTGAATGAGATATACATGCTGCTAGTGAATGAGATATACATACTGCTAGTGAATGAGATATACATGCTGCTAGTGAATGAGATATACATACTGCTAGTGAATGAGATATACATACTGCTAGTGAATGAGATATACATACTGCTAGTGAATGAGATATACATACTGCTAGTGAATGAGATATACATACTGCTAGTGAATGAGATATACATGCTGTGAATGAGATATACATGCTGCTAGTGAATAAGATATACATGCTGCTAGTGAATGAGATATACATACTGCTAGTGAATGAGATATACATACTGCTAGTGAATGAGATATACATACTGCTAGTGAATGAGATATACATACTGCTAGTGAATAAGACCAGCTCGAGATAGATAAACCAATTAGGAAAAACAACATTTTATAGAAGTGCTGTACATACATTTTTTAAATAAAATGTAGCATGAATTCATATAAGCCTGAGAGACATGAGAGAACAGCAAACTGTTGCTTTTTTGGCTTTGTAACAAATGACATTATAAAAGTAATCAGGTCAACTGCATAGTATTGGTACTTGCTTGACAACATGTGTTTGTCTCTGTTTATTTCGACCCCATCTTGGGAGGTATTTCATCGTGATAGGGCAAAAGCAAATAGGTGCAAACACAGAAACAGATTAACAGACCTTCCCTTTCAGTGAGCAAACAACCATGCCTGCTGACTAAATCACACACACACACACACACACACACACACACACACACACACACACACACACACACACACACACACACACACACACACACACACACACACACACACACACACACGTGCGCACGCACACACACCAACACATCTCTCCCTGGGTGACATTTCAATACAAAACATACACCATAGCCAAAGACCTACAGATGTGTATAATATAATTGTTCCATTTACATTATATTATAGTAATTTAGCAGATACTCTTATCCAGAACGACTTAGAGTTAGTGTATTCATATTACAGTAAGATAGCTAGATGAGACAACCGCATTATAGTCGTAGTAAGTAAATTTTTCCTCAATAAAGACGTTATCAATAGTCGGTGGCTGGTAGGAAAAGGACAAGTGTTGTTTTTTTCTTCTTATCTTGAATAATGGTGGTTCTGCTCCAGTTGACCATATAGCCTATGGCTTCTAGTTTCAGCGCATGCATGGGAAAGTCACTGCAGGGTGTTTGCCAACTGCAGCAAGCTGAATGTTTATTTAATTTTTAATTTTTTTTTACATTTATTTAACTAGGCAAGTCAGTTAAGAACAAATTCTTATTTAGTATGACGGCCTACCAAAACGCAAAAGGCATCCTGCGGGGATGGGGGCCTGGGATTAAAAATAAAAATAAATGAAATAAAAATATAGGACAAAAGACACATCACGACAAGAGAGACAACACAACACTACATAAAGAGAAACCTAAGACATATGTATACGTAATAAGCTAAACATGCACATCACCACATCTCCAAGGCCATTATCAACTCTTGATGTGAGAATTGCCTACTTCAGAACTCATTTTGCTCACTGTATTGTTTTATTGTGACCATCTTGACTGTACAGTAGATGGAAGGCACTAAGCCTAATCCTAGTGCTGTATGACCAACTCCTATTGCTGTTGTCATGACAATAGATATAGGAGTTGGTAAAATAGCACAACTAGATCTAGAACCAGCCTACCAATAGGACTTCATGTGAAATGTACAGGGGCATTTGTGTCATATATGGGAGCTTGTGTGGGTCAATGAGGGATGGGGGGGGGGTTGGGTATGTTTTCTAGGAATGGATCCGTCTCTCTTTGTGAACTAGTGAGCAGTATATGTCATTCGATTAAACTTATTTTGCACATCAGATTCGCATACAACTTAACTTTGTGATTGTTGGTTTGAGGATTTGAAATACCTTGTTTAAAAAGCTGGTTTGATTCTAATTCGTTTTTGACAATGAGATATTATGAGAGTAGTGAGGTAATAAGCATGATGGTTAACTAAATTAGTGTGCTCTACTCTATAGTGGAAATAAAATAATATATAAATGTGTTTTTGTGCTCATTATATTATGCTGCGTATCAGTAAGTGTTATAAAAACATGTTATTGTTCAAATTTAAGTTTCGAAATTGGTAACTTCAAAATGACCACAAAGGGACATGCTGTTCCTTTAAGGCTGGGCACGCCCCGCGCCAACTGTTTTATGCTAAATGTACATAATATATACGGAATGTAACAATCGCAATGTGCTCTGGACCAATCAAAGACGAGCTCTAACCGCGGGAGATCCAAATTTCGCGGGACGTAATTTGGCGCTAAAAAAGCAGTTCTTCCGAGCTCCAAGTCCCTTGTATATAAAATTAAGCTTTTTAGCTGGACAGTGAACCCGATGGTGGCAATATCTCCTCTCCTGAAAATCTGAAGAATCCTTCTAAACTTTGTATTTTCTGGAGGAATCAGCATCTCAAGACGTAAACTTAAAAGTTTGCTCATACTATACTTGCAAATATCGGGACTACTTGTTGTTTATTTATTTACTATCAAAATAATTAGGCAAAGTTTACGTTTCCTCTACTGGACAAAGGATCATATCGGTTGCAAAGCTACAATATTCGTTTCATTGAAAATATTCAAGCGAAGGATACCTCTGGTGCATATTTTCACTTGTGAATTTTGCACATTATTAACTAAATATCCTTTTTATGAACTTATTTGGACTTTAGTCAAGCTAGCTACACATTGAGAAATAACGTTTCCAGTTCGTATCGGAAAGACCGCAACTCCTCTCATCCACTGTCCTGAATACAGATTACTGGAAGCTTCGTGCTTTTTTAGCTAAACATATTTATTTTAAACAGTTGTTATTTTTTTATTTACTAAAATGATGCGGATGCCCAAAGGCGTTTCTCCTGCGTCTGGTCGAGGTGCTGTAGGGGGACTGTCGTGTTCGCAGAATAAAGTTTTGTCCGTAGTGAAGACCGAGTTTTTCAGCACCGGGTTATCCAGTCCACCGATGAACTCGGTACCGGCTGGATACTTTACCCAAATATGCAACACGACAGCGGCCGAACAAAGGGCGAACTGCCTGTATGCAACCCCCCATGGACCCGAAGCTAAACCCATCAGATCATCCTCCGGTCGTCTCCCGGTAAGACTTCATAAACAAAGGATGATGCAACTACCACCAATCGATATAACAGTTAGCCATCCACTTGATAATTAACGTTACTAACAATGTGTCATATTATATGGGCAAAATATATCCAAGTTCCAATGGCATGCATATATTTATAGGAGTTGTGCAGTGCTTGACATTTAAAAAGTGTTGGACGTTATCAGACAACGTCACCGAAGCAGTGTGCACTTTGTGTCAATGAACGGGGTTGTCATTTTTTGGGGCCTAGTTTGAGAAACGAGCTTGAGTCGGTGACATTTCTCCCGCAGCCCAGCTGTATTAGACACAGAGGGTTGGGGGTGTTGAGAGTGTTTGGGGGGGGGGGGCATCAGTGGGGGGTTAGCCAGGACTGAGGGTATCACTGAATTCAACAATGCCCGTTGCTAATTTCACCCCTATTTGGAGAGGGAGATGTCTCATTCTAAATGTCAATTTATTGTTAAATTCATTTAGAAAATGCTCCATCTGGACAGGGAACATATTTACTAATGCCCATCCAGGCAATACCAGTAATTTTCCCAAAATGCTATTTAGCTTAACACCTTGTTTAGCCATAGCCCCCATTTGTCACTAACCAAGCCATAACCTCACCATGACTAACCTAACCATAATGTCACCTTGACTAACCAAACCATAATGTCACCTTGACTAACCAAACCATAACCTCACCATGACTAACCAAACCATAATGTCACCTTGACTAACCAAACCATAATGTCACCTTGACTAACCAAACCATAACCTCACCTTGACTAACCAAACCATAATGTCACCTTGACTAACCAAACCATAATGTCACCTTGACTAACCAAGCCATAACCTCACCTTGACTAACCAAACCATAACCTCACCTTGACTAACCAAACCATAATGTCACCTTGACTAACCAAGCCATAACCTCACCTTGACTAACCAAACCATAATGTCACCTTGACTAACCAAACCATAACCTCACCTTGACTAACCAAACCATAATGTCACCTTGACTAACCAAACCATAATGTCACCTTGTCTGAATTGTTCCTGCCTACCTTACAGGTCACAGCTGGACAACCATGTACTTTTCTTGGGAGTTGACATAATTTTTTATGTTCAAGGGAGGAAGTCCTGAAGTCACACACACACACACACACACACACACACACACACACACACACACACACACACACACACACACACACACACACACACACACACACACACACAGTCTTGTAAATCTAACCTTGCGGGGACACACAATTCAGTCCCATTCAAAATCCTATTTTCCCTAACCCCTAAACCAAACCCGTACTCTTACCCTAACCCTGACCTTAACCCAAAAACCTAACCCAAGCTCCTAACCTTAAAACTAATCCTAGCTCCTAACCCTAAACCTAGAAATAGCATTTGACCTTGTGGGGAACAACAAAATGTCCCCATTTGGTCAAATCTTTGTTTGTTTACTATTCTTGTGGGGACTTCTGGTCCCCACAAGAATAGTGAAACACATCCACATGCACACACACGTAGTAGTAGTAGTAGTAGTAGTAGTAGTGATGGTGATAGTAGTAGTAGTAGTGATGGTGATAGTAGTAGTAGTAGTAGTAGTAGTAGTAGTAGTGATGGTGATAGTAGTAGTAGTAGTGATGGTGATAGTAGTAGTAGTAGTAGTGGTGATAGTAGTAGTAGTAGGGGTGGTGATAGTAGTAGTAGTAGTAGTTGGGATGGTGATAGTAGTAGTAGTGATGGTGATATTAGTAGTAGTAGTAGTGATGGTGATATTAGTAGTAGTAGTAGTAGTGATGGTGATATTAGTAGTAGTAGTAGTGATGGTGATATTAGTAGTAGTAGTAGTAATGGTGATAGTAGTAGTAATGGGGATAGTAGTAGTAGTAGTAGTGATGGTGATATTAGTAGTAGTAGTAGTAGTAGTAGTAGTAGTAGTGATGGTGATGGTAGTAGTAGTGATGGTGATGGTAGTAGTAGTAGTAGTGACGGTGATAGTAGTAGTAATGGTGATAGTAGTAGTAGTGATGGTGATAGTAGTAGCAGTAGGGGTGGTGATAGTAGTAGTGATGGTGATAGTAGTAGTAGTAGGGATGGTGATAGTAGTAGTAGTAGTAGTAGTAGTGATGGTGATATTAGTAGTAGTAGTAGTGATGGTGATATTAGTAGTAGTAGTAGTAGTAGTAGTAATGGTGATAGTAGTAGTAATGGGGATAGTACTAGTAGTAGTAGTAGTAGTAGTGATGGTGATATTAGTAGTAGTAGTAGTAATGGTGGTAGTAGTAGTGGTAGTAGTAGGGATGGTGATAGTAGTAGTAGTAGTAGTAGTAGTGATGGTGATAGCAGTAGTAGTAGTAGTAGGGATGGTGATAGTAGTAGTAGTGATGGTGATATTAGTAGTAGTAGTAATGGTAGTAGTAGTAGTAGTGATGGTGATATTAGTGGTAGTAGTAATGGTGGTAGTAGTGATGGTGATGGTAGTAGTAGTAGTAGTGACGGTGATAGTAGTAGTAATAGTGATGGTGGTAGTAGTAGTAATGGTGATAGTAGTAGTAGTGATGGTGATAGTAGTAGTAGTAGTGATGGTGATATTAGTAGTAGTAGTAATGGTGGTAGTAGTAGTAGTGATGGTGATGGTGGTAGTAGTAGTGATGGTGATGGTAGTAGTAGTGATGGTGATGGTAGTAGTAGTGATGGTGATGGTAGTAGTAGTGATGGTGATAGTAGTAGTAGTAGTAGTGATGGTGATAGTAGTAGTAGTAGTAGTGACGGTGATAGTAGTAGTAATGGTGGTAGTAGTAGTAGTAGTAGTGATGGTGGTAGTAGTAGTAATGGTGATAGTAGTAGTAGTAGTAGTAGTAGTAATGGTGGTAGTAGTAGTAGTAGTAGTAGTGATGGTGATAATAGTAGTAGTAGTGATGGTGATAGTAGTAGTAGTAGTAATGGTGGTAATAGTAGTAATAGTAATGGTGGTAGTAGTAGTAGTAGTAGTAGTAATGGTGGTAGTAGTAGTAGTAGTAGTAGTAGTGATGGTGGTAGTAGTAGTAATGGTGATAGTAGTAGTAGTTGTAATGGTGGTAATAGTAGTAATAGTAATGGTGGTAGTAGTAGTAGTAGTAATGGTGATAGTAGTAGTAGTAATGGTGATAGTAGTAGTAGTAGTAGTAGTAGTAATGGTGATAGTAGTAGTAGTAGTAATGGTGATAGTAGTAGTAGTAGTAATGGTGATAGTAGTAGTAGTAGTAGTAATGGTGATAGTAGTAGTAGTAGTAATGGTGATAGTAGTAGTAGTAATAGTAATGGTGGTAGTAGTAGTAGTAGTAGTAATAGTAATGGTGGTAGTAGTAGTAGTAATGGTGATAGTAGTAGGAGTAGCAGTAGTAGTAATGGTGATAGTAGTAGTAGTAGTAGTGATGGTGGTAGTAGTAGTAGTAGTAGTAGTAATGGTAGTAGTAGTAGTAATGGTGGTAGTAGTAGTAGTAGTAATGGTGATAGTAGTAGTAGTAGTCTTGAGGGAGATAATGACATGTTGCTGATTAACAGTCACAGCATTCAGGGTGTGTATGTGTCCAGGCTGATAATTTCCAGGCAAAATATTGACTAGAGTGGGGACTACTCCACTCTAGTAGTAGTTTCTACTCCAATGCTTTGCACCAATAAAATGTATAATGAAATAAAACCAATAAAATGACATTAACTAGGCTAGTCACGTGACTGGGCTAATTCAATTTCCATTGTGTACTAATCTCCATTGTCCTGATGTCAACTTCCTATTCTAGGTCAAGTATATATAAATATATATTTTTGGTTGAAAATACGTATTTTCAATGTCTGGTGCTCACTGAGTGTCAGATGAAGTGTTGGAGCAGAACATCCTCCTGCCCTGCTACTCGTAAACACTTTGGGCTGCGCTGCTGTGACGAGACATTTCCTTCTCCCTGTCCTCTCAACAACACGCCAAATATATTCTCCTTGGGTGGGAGTAGAATTAAACCTCAAATATGGGCCACTCACAGACACTTCACACATAGTCATGCTGCATACTTCAAACTTCCCAGAGGCAAGTGCAAATGGATTGTATCCCAAATGGCACCCTATACATGGCACACCCCTACATAGTGCATTAATATTGGGATGCAGGTGTGGTCACGTGTCATACTACTATAGATAACCTGAGAGGATATATCCCCACTGTGTAATATTTATAGTGGTTGCTGTGATGTTTGAGTGATTTGCGAGGCGCGAGCTGTGACATTGTCACTGCGTTTCCTGGGAAGGAGATACTACTACTACTAACTTGTAAATGTTTGACAGAAGTTTTACTCCGCAGTTGAAAAAAACAGGACAGAAAGGTCAAGGGTTTCAGTTTGACACAGATTGAAGTTCACAATTGTAACGATTGGCGTCGGGTGATGAGGAAGCGGACCAAAACGCAGCTGGGAGCGAACACATGTTTATTCTTACAGACTGAAATAACACGGTCAAAACAGAGAATAAAACGTATCGTTACTGCTCAAAGACCAGGAGACAACAACCCACAAACATCGTGGGGGGAAAGGAACTTAAATATGATTCCCCAATCAGAGGCAACTAGCGACAGCTGTCTCTGATTGGGAATCGACAGAACCCAACATAGAAATACGCCCCAAAGCAAGGCTATACCAAAAACATAGAAAATAAACTATAGAAATGCCACACCCTGACCAAAATAGAAGAGTTCACCTGGTCAGGGCGTGACAACAATAGGTGGGGATGTAACACATCATGATTGAAGTTTGAGTAGACATATGCGTTTATACATGCACATTGAGTGACCGCGTGAGATGGATTGAGGTTTAGGCTAGTCATTGTAACCCCTTAAGGGGTTCTAGAAGATAATATTTTCACCCCTTATGTCTCTGAAATGTGTTATTATGATAATGAATAAAACTGTGTGTTATATGTAATGTGTAATGGTGTTCTCCACAATGCAGGCCTAGGTACGTAGGTTTCCGTGACATGCTAGCTACCCCCGGATCCCCCCCCCCACACACACACACACACGTCACTACCTCATGTCGCCATTGCCTACGCCCTCACCATCTCTGGGACCCCCCCATGGTGAGCCCCTATTCCGACTAGGGCTCAGGGTGCCGGGGGTGTGAGATTGTGCACTTTGTACCTTGTTTACACTCCAGCCAAAGGCTCTCTCTTCCCCCTTTCTCTTTTCGGCCTGCCCTAGGCCCCACTCCGAATCCACGAGCTCTCATGCTCATCCTCAATAGGGTTTGTTTAGCATGTCAAAAGTCCACCCCAACTGGACCCCCCTGTCCCTCCTCATCTCCCTTTTCCCATCTGCACCTTGACAATGTCATCAGCAATGCATTTCAACACTTTCATTGTTGTTGTGCCTCCGACTCCCAGTCCAATGGGTGTAGTGTTGTGTAGATAGGAATATGGTAGGTTTTGAATGGATCTTTTGTCATGTTTTTTTGTCAGACATATTGAAACTTGTCCCTACCTGGGAAGACTGGTTCTACGTAATTGAACTGAGTCATATTCATTAGGGCAAAGCGTAGCAAAAATTTCACAATGGAAACCAAAAAACTGTTTTGCAGTATTGGTGATGTTGATAGTAGTAGTAGTAGTAGTAGTAGTAGTAGTAGTAGTAGTAGTGATGGTGATGGTAGTAGTAGTAGTAGTGATGGTGATATTAGTAGTAATAGTAGTAGTGATGGTGATATTAGTAGTAATAGTAGTAGTGATGGTGATAGTAGTAGTAGTAGTAGTAGTGATGGTGATAGTAGTGATGATGGTGATGGTGGTAGTAGTAGTAGTAGTGATGGTGATAGTAGTAGTGATGGTGATAGTAGTAGTAGTGATGGTGATAGTAGCAGTAGTAGTGATGGTGATAGTAGTGGTAGTAGTAGTAGTGGTGATGGTAGTAGTAGCAGTAGTAGTGATGGTGATGGTGGTAGTAGTAGTAGTGGTGGTGATGGTGGTAGTAGTAGTGATGGTGATAGTAGTAGTAATGGTGGAAGTAGTACTAGTAATGGTGGAAGCAGTAGTAGTGATGGTGATAGTAGTAGTAGTAGTGATGGTGATATTAGTAGTAATAGTAGTAGTGATGGTGATAGTAGTAGTAGTGATGGTGGTAGTAGTAGTAGTAGTGATGGTGATATTAGTAGTAATAGTAGTAGTGATGGTGATAGTAGTAGTAGTAGTAGTAGTGATGGTGATAGTAGTAGTAGTAGTAGTGATGATGGTGATGGTGATAGTAGTGGTAGTAGTAGTAGTGGTGATGGTAGTAGAAGCAGTAGTAGTGATGGTGATGGTGGTAGTAGTAGTGATGGTGATAGTAGTAGTAGTAGTGATGGTGATAGTAGTAGTAGTAGTAGTGATGGTGATAGTAGTAGTAGTAGTGATGGTGATAGTAGTAGTAGTAGTAGTGATGGTGATTGTAGTAGTAGTAGTGATGATGGTGGTAGTAGTAGTGATGGTGATAGTAGTAGTAGTGATGATGGTGATGGTGGTAGTAGTAGTAGTAGTGATGGTGATGGTAGTAGTAGTGGTGGTGATAGTAGTAGTAGTGATGGTGATAGTAGTAGTGATGGTGATAGTAGTAGTAGTAGTGATGGTAATAGTAGTAGTGATGGTGATAGTAGTGGTAGTAGTAGTAGTGGTGATGGTAGTAGTAGCAGTAGTAGTGATGGTGATAGTAGTAGTAATGGTGGAAGTAGTAGTAGTAATGGTGGAAGCAGCAGTAGTAGTGATGGTGATAGTAGCAGTAGTAGTGATGGTGATAGTAGTAGTAGTAGTGATGGTGATAGTAGTAGTAGTAGTGATGGTGATAGTAGTGGTAGTAGTAGTAGTGGTGATGGTGGTAGTAGTAGCAGTAGTAGTGATGGTGATGGTGGTAGTAGTAGTGATGGTGATAGTAGTAGTGATGGTGATAGTAGTAGTAGTGATAGTAGTAGTAGTAGTGGTGATGGTAGTAGTAGTAGTAGTAGTAGTAGTGATGGTGATGATAGTAGTAGTTGTAATGGTGGTAGTAGTAGTGATGGGGATAGTAGCAGTAGTAGTGACGGTGATAGTAGTAGTAGTGATAGTAGTAGTAGTAGTGGTGATGGTAGTAGTAGTAGTAGTAGTGATGGTGATGGTAGTAGTGATGGTGATGATAGTAGTAGTAGCAGTGATGGTGATAGTAGTAGTAGTGATAGTAGTAGTAGTAGTAGTGGTGATGGTAGTAGTAGTAGTAGTGATGATGGTAGTAGTAGTGATGGTGATAGTAGTAGTGATGGTGATAG